>NC_056726.1:1848848578-1849148578 GCF_019279795.1 Protopterus annectens
CGGGGCCAAAACCTTTTGGGGTTTCAAAAAAAAAAAACCATTTTTTTTCAAAAATACAGTATTTAAATTGATTTTGACTGTGTTGCAGGAATATTAACTGAACTGGAAGTTAGTCAGTGTTTGCTGAATTTTATTTGCTAGTAATTACAGGTGTGGGGGTAGCCACATTCTTTGATTTCCTGTCCTTGCCTATTTAAGTGGTACAGTGTGAAATATTTTCTGCTTAAAAACCTCAGCTTTGGCCGGCTAAGAACTTGCTGTATTCAACTGGATATGTAAGAGAATTTAAGTATCTTTATCTGCACTTCTTTTCAAAAAAATACAGTATTTAAATTGATTTTGACTGTGTTGCAGGAATATTAACTGAACTGGAAGTTAGTCAGTGTTTGCTGAATTTTATTTGCTAGTAATTACAGGTGTGGGGGTAGCCACATTCTTTGATTTCCTGTCCTTGCCTATTTAAGTGGTACAGTGTGAAATATTTTCTGCTTAAAAACCTCAGCTTTGGCCGGCTAAGAACTTGCTGTATTCAACTGGATATGTAAGAGAATTTAAGTACCTTTATCTGCACTTTTTTCAAAAAAATACAGTATTTAAATTGATTTTGACTGTGTTGCAGGAATATTAACTGAACTGGAAGTTAGTCAGTGTTTGCTGAATTTTATTTGCTAGTAATTACAGGTGTGGGGGTAGCCACATTCTTTGATTTCCTGTCCTTGCCTATTTAAGTGGTACAGTGTGAAATATTTTCTGCTTAAAAACCTCAGCTTTGGCCGGCTAAGAACTTGCTGTATTCAACTGGATATGTAAGAGAATTTAAGTACCTTTATCTGCACTTTTTTTCAAAAAAATACAGTATTTAAATTGATTTTGACTGTGTTGCAGGAATATTAACTGAACTGGAAGTTAGTCAGTGTTTGCTGAATTTTATTTGCTAGTAATTACAGGTGTGGGGGTAGCCACATTCTTTGATTTCCTGTCCTTGCCTATTTAAGTGGTACAGTGTGAAATATTTTCTGCTTAAAAACCTCAGCTTTGGCTGGCTAAGAACTTGCTGTATTCAACTGGATATGTAAGAGAATTTAAGTACCTTTATCTGCACTTTTTTTAAAAAAAATACAGTATTTAAATTGATTTTGACTGTGTTGCAGGAATATTAACTGAACTGGAAGTTAGTCAGTGTTTGCTGAATTTTATTTGCTAGTAATTACAGGTGTGGGGGTAGCCACATTCTTTGATTTCCTGTCCTTGCCTATTTAAGTGGTACAGTGTGAAATATTTTCTGCTTAAAAACCTCAGCTTTGGCCAGCTAGGAACTTGCTGTATTCAACTGGACGTATAACAGAATTTAAGTACCTTTATCTGCACTTTTTGTTCAAAAAAATACAGTATTTAAATTGATTTTGACTGTGTTGCAGGAATATTAACTGAACTGGAAGTTAGTCAGTGTTTGCTGAATTTTATTTGCTAGTAATTACAGGTGTGGGGGTAGCCACATTCTTTGATTTCCTGTCCTTGCCTATTTAAGTGGTACAGTGTGAAATATTTTCTGCTTAAAAACCTCAGCTTTGGCTGGCTAAGAACTTGCTGTATTCAACTGGATATGTAAGAGAATTTAAGTACCTTTATCTGCACTTTTTTCAAAAAATACAGTATTTAAATTGATTTTGACTGTGTTGCAGGAATATTAACTGAACTGGAAGTTAGTCAGTGTTTGCTGAATTTTATTTGCTAGTAATTACAGGTGTGGGGGTAGCCACATTCTTTGATTTCCTGTCCTTGCTTATTTAAGTGGTACAATGTGAAATATTTTCTGCTTAAAAACCTCAGCTTTGGCCGGCTAGGAACTTGCTGTATTCAACTGGACGTATAACAGAATTAAAGTACCTTTATCTGCACTTTTTGTTCAAAAAAATACAGTATTTAAATTGATTTTGACTGTGTTGCAGGAATATTAACTGAACTGGAAGTTAGTCAGTGTTTGCTGAATTTTATTTGCTAGTAATTACAGGTGTGGGGGTAGCCACATTCTTTGATTTCCTGTCCTTGCCTATTTAAGTGGTACAGTGTGAAATATTTTCTGCTTAAAAACCTCAGCTTTGGCCGGCTAAGAACTTGCTGTATTCAACTGGATATGTAAGAGAATTTAAGTACCTTTATCTGCACTTTTTGTTCAAAAAAATACAGTATTTAAATTGATTTTGACTGTGTTGCAGGAATATTAACTGAACTGGAAGTTAGTCAGTGTTTGCTGAATTTTATTTGCTAGTAATTACAGGTGTGGGGGTAGCCACATTCTTTGATTTCCTGTCCTTGCCTATTTAAGTGGTACAGTGTGAAATATTTTCTGCTTAAAAACCTCAGCTTTGGCCGGCTAAGAACTTGCTGTATTCAACTGGATATGTAAGAGAATTTAAGTACCTTTATCTGCACTTTTTTCAAAAAATACAGTATTTAAATTGATTTTGACTGTGTTGCAGGAATATTAACTGAACTGGAAGTTAGTCAGTGTTTGCTGAATTTTATTTGCTAGTAATTACAGGTGTGGGGTAGCCACATTCTTTGATTTCCTGTCCTTGCCTATTTAAGTGGTACAGTGTGAAATATTTTCTGCTTAAAAACCTCAGCTTTGGCCGGCTAAGAATTTGCTGTATTCAACTGGATATGTAAGAGAATTTAAGTACCTTTATCTGCACTTTTTTTCAAAAAATACAGTATTTAAATTGATTTTGACTGTGTTGCAGGAATATTAACTGAACTGGAAGTTAGTCAGTGTTTGCTGAATTTTATTTGCTTTTAATTACAGGTGTGGGGGTGGCCACATTCTTTGATTTCCTGTCCTTGCCTATTTCAGTGGTACAGTGTGAAATATTTTCTGCTTAAAAACCTCAGCTTTGGCTGGCTAAGAACTTGCTGTATTCAACTGGATATGTAAGAGAATTTAAGTATCTTTATCTGCACTTTTTTTCAAAAAAATACAGTATTTAAATTGATTTTGACTGTGTTGCAGGAATATTAACTGAACTGGAAGTTTTGGCTCTGCTCTTTAGTTAGTCCCACCCACCCTCCCTGTTTTTGTTTTGGTGTTAATCTTAGTGGCCTTGAAACTGCCCGCCCCTCTTGTAAATTTGTGTTTGGATACTCCTTCTGGGCCCATCTCATTTGCTCACTCAACTGAGTGCAGTGAGATCATATTCTGATTTCAGGCACTCCTACTGTGTACAAAGAGAGCATCTGGGAAACAGAAAAAAAAATTAAGCTTGTTTCCTGCCTTTCCTGTTAAGTGGAATAGACTATTTGTAGGCTTCTGAACCCCCAAGCCCTTCTGTGTTGGAGGGAAGCCTTCTAGCTTAGTTTTTTTTTTCTTATAACTAGCCAGTTTTCTAGTTTCAGCACTCAAATCTGTTTCTTTGATCTCAGCACTTGTTCAGAAAAAAAAAAATAAATTTAATCTGCTTTTACTGTACTTGTGTTTCTACCTACTTTATTTTACTTTTGCATCATCTTAAAAGTACTCAATTGTATTTATTACTGCTTGGTGTAACTCATTCTAAGCCTTTTGGTTTAAACACTTGGGCTTCGGACCAGTTGTTTTGCACTGAGAGGGTTTGTGGTCTGCACTGTAGTGGCAGAATAGGTAGCTCACATCCTTCTAGGTTGGGAACTGCTGATTGAGGGCTCAGTGTCTGTTATTCTAAAAGTGTATTAATTCTGGTTTAAGCACTTGGGCTTTCAGGCCAGTTATTTTATATTAAGAGGGTTCGTGGTCTGCACTCTTGTGGGAGAAGAGGCTGGACTCTGCCCTTCTGAGCTGGGAATTTCTGGTTGAAGGTTTATAGTGCCTGAATATTTGAACTGTATCTTACTGAAATTGGTACACCTTGTTTGCTGTAGTATAGACTAGATCCAGTCCTGCTGAATCTAGCTTTGTTTATATGCTTGTTGTTTGTTTGCTTGTTATTTCCCTGGAACGCTAATTCCACCTAATACACGGCTTCTCAGCGCTTCTGTGGATCACTAGTGATATCTGCATTGCTTACTGTACTTATTTCCTTGTTTCACT
Organism: Protopterus annectens; assembly: GCF_019279795.1. Lineage (NCBI taxonomy): Eukaryota > Metazoa > Chordata > Ceratodontiformes > Protopteridae > Protopterus > Protopterus annectens. The sequence continues at coordinate 1,848,852,642 of NC_056726.1, forward strand.
TGAAAGGAAGTCACTGTTTGTCATTTTTGCATTTAAGTTACCTGTAACACATTGCACTTAAGTTACCTGGCACTTGCTCACTAAAGCAATTATATAAGTCAGCACTAAAAATTAAAAGCACTACACCCTCACTCCCCACTGGCCCATTGTTTTCAATTATTAAGGAATTCCCAGTATTATTCTAGCATGTCCAAAGGTCAGTTGTCAATCTCCTCTCCGGTCCAGCTGGTGAATCTGGGAATCTTGAGGCAATGTTACAACAGCCTCATGTACACAGACAACCCTCTCCTCCTCCCAACAAATTCCAACACATGTAAGAGATGCAACCATATAGCTAAACTGGAGGCTAAGCTCTCTCAACTCAGTACTGGCATAACCAGTCAGGAGGAGAAGGAAACCACACTCACTACAATTCCAGTCTCACATAGACCTACCACGACAGCAAACCAAACACATAATCACACAAAAACATACTCGGAGGCTCTAAATAAAGATCTGCCTAAGCAGCAGAGACCTCCAAAGCAGACACCCAAGCAACCGCTACCCCAAAACAAAACATGTGCAACACATATCTCACAAAGCCAGTGTGCCGAACAGTCACAGCCCTTAAGACTAAACAACACACCTGATACACTTGTAATAGGTGACTCTATCATCAGGCACACTGGCGTCCCGCTCACCAGGCTGAACAAGGAGAGGGTCACGGTGAGCAGCCTGTTGGGCGCTAGGATCTGCCACATAACACAAGCACTCAGGTCACTCCAAGGCAAGTACAAATATGACTCAGTCATTGTCCATGCTGGTGTGAATGACCTGAGACGTACCTCCCTGGACTACATGAAAAGAGACATAAAGGAGCTCTCTGAGCATGTAGCCCAGGCCGGTATGACCCTGACCTTGAGTAGCATCTTACCCTCACCAAGAATGATGCCACAATATGAAGACAAGATGATCAATTTCAACAATTGGCTTAAGTACTGGTGTCATTCAAAGGGGATCCAATGCCTGTCAGCTTGGGATGATATGCTCGACAAGCCACGATGCTTTGCTAGGGATGGCTTGTACCTGTCACCCCTGGGCTTTTGGATATTGGCAAAGGCTCTTGCTACCCCCATAGTGCCTTTTTTAGGCAAGGCTCAAAAGACAAACCCACCTCCATAGGTATCACAAGGGATAAGAAACTAAGACTAATGCTACTCAACGCCAGAAGTCTAAACCTCAAGATGCACGCACTCGAAACTCTCCTTAGCATGGAGAACATCGATATCTGTGCAGTAACAGAAACCTGGTTCAGGGCTCCTGAGAGCACCCCAGCACTACCAGGTTATACCTCATACCATGCTTTTCGGCCCCAAAACTTGGACCGAACCACAAAAGGAGGGGGAGTATCGATATTCATCAAAGATACCCACACCTCCAAGTTGGTGGCAAAGCACGAAGCATCAGAGACTATCCATGTGGAACTAACAGTGGGTAAAACTGCCTTCCAGTTTATAGCCTGCTACAGACCACCCTCCCAAACCCAGGAACCCCACTCGGCCTTCCTGAGAACACTGGAAAATATGAAGGTCTCTCCAAACACCATTATATTGGGCGACTTCAACTACCCAAACATAGACTGGGAGCATTACTCTAGCTCCAACACCCTAGCCCAAAGGTTCCTAGAATTTATAAACTCAAATGCTATGGAACAACTTGTTACCAGTCCCACAAGAGGAGAAAACATACTGGACCTGATCATCACCAACATGGGGACTCTATGCTCCAGACCAGAAGTGTATCCCTCACTGGTAAGATCAGACCATAAACTAATCTCACTGGATATTCACATCCCAACCCCACCCCCTGCCCAGAAAACCACAGTGAAAAACTTCTCTAAAGAAAATTTCACACTCCTCAAAACCGAGGTGGAATCCTTCAAAGCCCCCGGGCCTGTGGAAAATACGGCCCAGACTGCAGAATCCTTTATAAACGCATTCTATGAACACCTTCAGGAATGCATGGATCATGCGATCCCAAATAAAACCAAGACCCAATCCTAAAAAGGCAGACGTCCTGTCTGGTGGACCCCAGCCATAAACAAACTATACAATAGAAGGAGGAAGCTACTAAATGATAGAGCAAAATCCCAAAAAGGGAAGGCATCACTGATCAGTATTAGCAAAAAACTACGGGCACTCCTAAAATTGTCTAAGGCCAGCTTCGAGAGAAAAATTGCACAGGACACTAAGGATAATCTTTAGTTATGTTAGGAACCTGGGTGGTAATTCTCAGATATGCTCAGAATTAGTCCAAAATGACAAAAAATACACTGAACCCACAGACATTGCCAACATCCTAGCTGACAGGTTCAGCGCAAACTCCCCCCCCCACCAAAAGGGCAAATATCTATCCCAGTAGAGTGCTGCCCCCCTGACATCTCAGATGCTCAGGTAAGAGCCGCCCTCTCCAAAGCAAAAAACACAGCATCAATGGGACCAGACGGTGTCCTGGGCTGTGTCCTACATGAACTCCAAGAAGAGCTAAACCCAAACATAAAACTACTGTTCAATCTCAGCCTTACTACAGGATATGAGCCCAAAGAGTGGCGTACAGCAACAGTGGTCCCTCTCCATAAAGGTGGTGCCTCAACAGATCCTGGAAACTATCGCCCCATAAGCCTGACTAGCTTGGTCTGCAAACCTATGGAAAGGATCATCATGGACCTCATAAATAAAGATATTGGGGACCTACAGACACTGGATCCTACCCAGTTCGGCTTTGTTAAGGGCAGATCCTGCCTCTTAAACCTGGTTGATTTCTTTGAAACAGTCACCAAGGCCATTGACGAGGGGAAGGTGGTCCACACAGCCTACCTGGACCTCGCAAAAGCCTTCGATACAATACCCCACTCGGGCATTATAGATAAGCTCACCAGCTTAAATATAAACCCCTATGTCACTAGATGGATTGCAAACTGGCTCAAGGACAGAACCCACATGGTTAGAATTGCTGGAGCCATGTCAGACTCCAAACCAGTTACAAGTGGTGTCCCACAAGGCTCAGTCCTGGGACCTCTCTTGTTCGGTATATATTTCTCAGAGGTACAGGCCAACACGGAAGGACTGTGGCTGACCAAGTTCGCAGATGACTGCATACTGGGCGCCATAATCAACTCTCCAGCCGACACAAGCATCCTCCAAAAGGGCCTCATAGAAACAGACAACTGGTGCCAGAGCCATGGCCTCAAGCTAAATGCCAAAAAGTGTATAGTCATCCCCTTTGGCAAAAACAAAGTGCCCACAAATTACCATATAGGTGGTAATCCATTAAGTACAGAAGAAGTAATTAGGGACCTGGGGACCCAAGTTGATAGCAATCTCTCATTTGACAACCACGTGGCCAAAGTGGTTAGAAAAACATTTTATATAGCCCACCTAATCATGAAGGGATTCACATCTAGATCAGGGGAGGTCATTGTGCCTCTTTACTCATCCCTCATCAGGCCCATAATTGAGTACAATGCCCCTTTTGGGATGTACCTTACCAGACACCTGCAGCAACTGGAAAGACCCCAAAAGTACCTCACCAAGAGGATCAAAGGGCTCAAACAGATGCCATATGCTGCCCGGTTAAAGAAACTCCAGCTCTACTCAATGGCATACCACCTGTTCAGAGGCGATCTGTGCCTGATGTATAAAGCCATGTCCAACCTGGAATTAATGGACATGCTGCACCTCAGAAAATCCAAATCCCATCGAGCTATGTGCTCAAGAGACTTGAACCTCAGCACTGAAATAAATAGGACATGCTGGAGGGACAGATTCATAACCCAGAGGCTCCCTTCACTCTGGAATAAAATCCCAGGCCAGGTTAGGCAGAGTCCCTCATTGACTCTCTTCAAGAGGAATCTTGATGAGTGGATGGGAGATCGTAGGTTTACCCCGGCTATCACTTCTGTGTCACTGTTAGACAGAGGCACAGTATACTAACCTTGAAAAAGGGCATAGCAAAATAAATTTAAAATGGGTGGTGAAAGCCAAACACATTCTGGCTAGGCTTATAAATGCCCTAGGGCAGATAGCCTAGTATGAACCTATGAACCTACATGGATAACCTCCAAGCCCTATCCAGGAGGATGCTGACCAGCTCTACCATGACAATGCCTGGCAGGATGTACCATTAGATATTAATGCTAATGGTGGCCACTGTAACACCTATGACCAAATCAGACACAGGACCACTGACTTCATTCATGATGCTGAAAATCATGCTGTTTACTTTGCAGGGAAATGTAGGTCAGTGGGAGGTGAGTCATTGGTCGAACCATGTTTGACAGCACTGTAGGAGTTTCCAGCTGTTATGCATGGGGGATCAGACTCATCATTTTCTCACAGTGTGTATCAGACTATGGAGATGAGCCGCATCGTTCCCATGTAGTATCCATTTGTGAAGTCCCAGGTGTGTTTTGCTATTTTTAAGGTAATACATGCATCATCTTGTCATAATATATCTGCTTCACAGAACATTTTGCAATAGTCCACTGACCTTTTGTGTTCCAGTAATGTAGGTACATCAAAGTTGAAAGCTACAAGGGTATCTGCATAAGCTAAAGTTATATTTTCCTTTACTACCACTAATCTTCATGCCTATTAATTAATTAACTATGAAAAAAGTAGAGGTGAAAGATCAAACCTAGTCTGGGTATTGCAGTTTGGGCATCACCTGTGTAGACAAAAATCTGTCTCCATCACCAAGGATATTCCACTGTTGGAGAACAATCTGATTCTGATTATGGTGGCAGTGAACAGCTGGCACAGTCAGGGACTACTGTGTCAATGTTTGATGCAGTGAGTGTGTAAACTACTTTCCATACCTAAACCATGGACATAGCCTCTGTGCCTGTGGACACAACCCAAAATACAATGCAACACATGAAAGACAAGTTGGTGTGGGCACATGCAGTCAGGGAAGTCTGAAACACCCGTAGCTCAGTCCTCAATGTCTGGACATACACTTTAAAATGCATATGGATGAACATGAGGGTGTGCATAGTGGTGCAGTCGGCACAATAGGTGCCACCTTTCCCCAGCACTAGCTGTGTCATTGTCTGCAACCCAGTGAAAGGCTGATACCATTGCAGAGACATAGGCTAACAAAACTTTAGTATTTGTGGATATGGTACGTGTAGTGTAGGATGTGAATGATGGTGCACATCCCATTTGTGTGATATTCTTGACTCATTGCATTATCTACTGGGACAATGCAGGTTATCCTGTTCTCATGGGATGCATGTTAAGCATGGATACTGAATAGGGTTACCAACTTTTCATGTCAAAAATTCTGGACATGTATTTTGTGAAAGCAAAAACGCATGCAATTTTGGTACCCAAAATGCAAAATTTTGCTTAATAATGTTTGGAACCATTAGTCCGGCTCTGGCATTATTTTTCTTAATTGCATCTTATATTTCTTACTTTTTTCTGACTGTAAACTGTAAGATTTTGCACTTACACAGCCATGGAACAACAAAACATACCCATGGGTATGTCCTTTTCCTGCAAAATCTCATGTTTCTACAAAAAATGTCCCACTCCGGGCATTTGAAAAGGTGTTAAGTGGCAACCCTAACTGTCTGCATCCCATTACTGGAAGTGTTATATGATCTGTATTTGTGCTTAGCTGAGTAGCTGAAAGTACTTAATATTTTATTCTGCTTAATACTAAGGTATATTATAACCTAATATATGCATTTGTAAAATGGATTGTATGCTGTTGGCTGATGTCTGTCAGGAACTTGATGTTTGAATCATCTTGCTTTAGGATGTGGGTAAAAATTTGCAGATAATTTTCATCAAGATGTACAAACTAAACAAAGCTAATTGACAAAATAACCAATAAATGTATTTGAAAATGATCACTGGAAAACATAGGGTGGGGTGGACATAACTGAAGGACCCTGAAAACTGGCATATGAACAATTACCCAAAAAAGTGGAAAATGTCAGGAAACAGTAAAATTTAAATGAAATATTATATAGAAAAGTAACAATGAAAGTAAATCAATTTGCTCAATTCACTAATGCTGAAAAGGAAATTGACAGTACTTAATGGATGCAAAGTTCTGAAAAAAATAAGATGCTGAGTGAGCTGACTTTAGGTGACTTCAACCAAACTGTGTGAAGGAGGTCTAGGTGCTAAAGACTCACAGGGATTTTATTAAATTGAAGTGTACACTTGTCTTTCACACATGACAGCAGAGAAACCTCTCCAGTCCTATCCAAAGAAAATAATGATCCTGATAGTTTAAAAGTCTAAGCAGTTGACAGAATTCTTTCTTACACACACGCACAAAACATGAACACACATATGTAATAAGAAGTTTTATTTTAATTGCTAGTGCTACTGACTGCAAGACTGTACTCAAAGTCCTAAAGTCTAGCCAAGAACCCATTGCCTGGCTTGCACATCCTCAAAAAATCACCACTTTGGTCTTTGTATTGTAATATTACTAAACATGCTTAATCAACATGTTTTAGTCTTTTATTATAACACATAATATTGTAATAAAATGATGAACACAGCTGATTTAGGACTGCACAGACATTTTTCTGAGGCCTTAGGACTTAAGATATAATTTTGTATTTGGTGCCAAAATGAAAAATCATTTGCATTGTAGTTTCCTGGTTTCTGCAATGGGAAGACTTAACTCAAGCAGAGGTATAAATGCAGCTTCTCCACTTATATTGTTGACATCAAGAAGATCAGAGTCCCCAAAGGGTATAGATTAGCTATCAGAATTAGAATCACATTTATTGGCCATGTACACATACAAGGAATTTGGCTCCGGTTTCAATGACTCTCCAAGCATGAATTACATAAACAACATACATGCAACTAGTTGCGACGGAGAATGGCAAAATAACATGAAAGCTCACAACAATATTGCTATTCTTTTTTTTCTCCCTTTCTGTTTACTCATTGCAACCTGCTGGAAGATGTTTATTTTACAAACTATGACAGATCTAAAGCAAAGCAGAAATTAAACAATAGAAGAACTACTGTACAAGTAATGTCTTTCAGCTTTCCCCGGTTAGGGGTTGCCACAGCGGAACTCCGGTCCACTAATGATTGGCAGTGAATTTGTACGGTACCGAGGTGCCAGCCCGACGCCCAACCTTCAAAGCAGGCACACCCATTCATGCACGCACCTACCTGCATGTCTTTAAACATCACTCGACCGAGGGGAGGAGGAATTGTACAAATATATTTATAATGTCATTCTGATGTTTCAGGCTGTGATGAAAGCTGCAAACGGCCTTTTGGATGGCATAGGAATAGTAAAGGAAAGCCTGAAAGACTTGGTCTGTCTGAGGTTGCTAAGCCAGGCATTAAAGAGTTTGGAGCATCAGCATCATGAATAGTGGACCCAGCAAGAGAAAAACACAATGTAAGAGTGTGGACAGATGATCAGAAATGTAGGTCAGAGGCTAAATCTCCAGGTGATGTATGTAGCACAGTCTATTTACAATGATGTGTTGCAGAGGTCTTGTGAAACAGGTTAAAAAGGCACTACATATTTTACCATGTGCAGACAAGCAGGGCCATTGTTTCAGGGTGTAACAAACACCTAACCATATTTTTGTTGCATGCATATTATAGCAAAGTTAGCATTTACAGCCTTCAGGAGGGCACACAAAGTATAGGTTCTTAATGTTCTTAATATTTTTTCACACACAATTTATCAAAAGGAAAACAAAACAGTCAATTGCAGTTCAACCTTGTTAAAACAGATGAAAACAGAGAATACATGCTTTAGCTTCTCTTACACAAAAATAATTAGAAACGATTTAAAGCAGTTCCTTCAAAGAAATTGATACCCAAATTTAAATTAATAGTCCCTATCCCTTGCACTGCCCTTGCTGGCTGAATTTGATAGCCCTTAGCCCTAGCACTGCCCTTGCTGACTGAATTCAATAGCCCTTAGCCCTAGCACTGCCCTTGCTGGCTGAATTCAATAGCCCTTAGCCCTAGCACTGCCCTTGCTGGCTGAATTTTCTAGTCAGTATGTCAAAACAATAGAAAAGTTCCCCTGTTTACATGCAGGATCAGATGCAGTCTAAACACACTCTTTGACATAGTTCTTTTAGCAGTCTGCAGCTAGGACATACATGCATACTTAATCAGCTTTCAGTATATATCTTTAGGGTCTCCTGAAAATTTGCAGATAACCAACTCTGTAACCTTTATAGAAAAGAAGCAACTTTCTCAAGACAGGATCAACACTTCTAGCACAGTTTAACTAATCTACTTAATGAAGGAAATGCTGAAGTACATATAAGCCATAAGCAAAACTTCATAGTTTTTACTTCTGCTATCAGCAGTTTAGCAAGCACAGCTTTCCTTTTACTAATCTTCCATTTTACAATACTTTAGTTTTAAACAAATTCTGCTGATGAAAATTTACTATTTTACAAATAGTACTTAGACATGTCTTAGACTGCTTCATCCACAAATTGATAATTTGGTATGGAAAAGATGTAACTGCTTCTACAGTAAATTGATAACTCGATAACTAAAAGGTGTGACTGGTTGAACTAAGAATGGCACAATGGGGTCAGCCTGGATCCTTTTTACAAGTGCCTAGTACTGCGAGTGTTAAATGACCTGCTACACATCTACAGCACTGGGTACAGCAGCAGCTGCACTCACTCTTTTTGCGGGCTCACTCGGGCTTCAGTTAGTCAATCTCCCACTCTGACTGCAGTTGAGATGTAATATTTACAATTACATTAGGATGCTCAATGGCTCAATGCTGTCCTACTCCTAGGGCATTCTAGGGTTTGCTGTTCTTTTGTTATAGAAGTATCCTGTGAGGTTCTAAAGGCATCCAGTTTTAAAGATGTCTCCCACAAAGTCCTCCTACTGTCCTAACACTTCAAACAAATACGCACCATAAACTGTGATTGTTCCATGACTACCGTCTAATGCTCTAATCCTTGTTCTTCTTAAATTAATATTTCTGTTCACTTTTTGCAGCTCTCAGCAATGACTTTTCTTTGGATACATAGTGAAAAAACTGAGAACATGACAAATCAAAAGTTGACTTTTACACACAGTTCATCTTTCACAAGCTCAGACCTCATGCGGTTTCTGTCATCAGTCCACAAGGTTTTCATCATTGAAAATATATGTTCAACATGGGCGTTGCTTGTAGGAATAGCAAAAACAAATTCAATGATTCTTTTCAAGTTAGGTGCATCACAGCCACTAAAGAATTCAACCAATCATTTGTCAAATTCAGCGTGATTTGAATTCAGCTTTGGGATGAATTGTTTCAAGCACAGATACTCTGCATACAGTTCATCTCCATCAACAGTCACACTACAGGTTGATACTATCTCCAAAATGTCAGAAAAACAGCAAGGCTCGTCAAGATTTAGAACACGAAGTTTCTTCAGCAGGCTTTTTTCAGTCAAACCACTTATCCAGGTGACACCTAGCTGTCGGTCATAAACATGAAATTGTTGTTAACTGCAGAGCCAAAAAATTGATTGTTTTTTGTCTCCGCCAACTCATTGTGTACTTTCTCCATCACAGCAAGAAGCTGTGTGATATAAGTTGTGTTTGACACCAGATGCTAATGGCATGTGTAAACACTCTCATGAAGCTGTACACAAAATGAGTGTAGCATTCTGGGACAGAAAGTTCACTATTCTTCAACAACCCATCTTCCTGATCTGTAATAAAATGCCAAATTAATTTATTTGTTTCCTGTTTTCCTTCCCTGATGAAGTAAATCTTTACAGCTGTCCAGCATTTTATCAGCCTTTCAACTGCAGGTTCAAGAGACAACCAGCACACAGGAATATGATGCAATAAAGCAACGTATTATTTCCCTGCAAAGTTGTAGCAAGATTTCAGCTCATCCAACCATTTAGCTGATGACAAAAATTTGCTGTACACCTTGACAACCAACTGCTCAACATCACAGGTCAACTGTTTGCACGCATGTTTGGCAGTGTTGTGCAGAACATAGCAGTTGCAGGTTTGCTTTCATAAGACGTGGCTGTTTGGTCTTTAAATTAGTAAACATGGAATGGTGCTTGCCATAGATGATAGATGCATTATCAGCGCAGTAGCTGATTACGTTTTCAACTTGCAGACCGTTGCCTTTTAGCACTTCTAAAATCTTGGCTGTTACTCAATCGACGTTTCATCACTGCCCACATAAAAATCAATTGAACGATCAGTGACGCCTCTAGTAGATGAAAAGAACCTGACTGACACCGGATACATTTTCAAATTGCCTTTGTTTGACTCATCAGTTACTAATGAGAATGGCTTATTCTGCTGCAATTCCCTTAAAGCCAGCACCACAGGATGAGGTGATAAAATATTTTCAGTGAATGACTCTGCTTTTTTTTTTCCACAAGAAATGTTTTTGGTCAATTTGGAATCAGAAAATATTTGGCAAAAGAGTTTATTACCACAAGCCTGGAAAGAGTAGCTATGATGATGGATTCTATGAAACATCATTGCTAATTCAAAACCAGTAACTTGTTCTTGGTCCAAACAGTTGGGAGTGGGAAAGAAATGTTTCACTGTACTTGACATTTTTACATTTTTTGGCTTTGAGAGTTTTGTTTCTGCTGGTCAACAGCTTCATTTTTCCTGACAGCTGTAAGTCCATCGGTTCTGACAGAAAATGAACAACAGCAAACTTTACATTGGGCGAAGTCGATGTTTTCATCATCCTAGTATAACCACGACTTGAACTCTGAATCCTTCAGCCACTCTTCTCAAAACATGCAGACTTGTTGTTTCTTCTTAGGTGGAGTGTTTTCCTTAGTAGTCGCACATGTAGGCAGTGAGGTCATCATCTTCACAGGTGCTGGAAATCCATTATCCATTCCAAGACATGATGCAGCAAAACCCGTTTGTCTGTTAAATTTCCTAGTAGAAAAGAAAACCAATATCATTTCTTTACCCCTCATTAACAAATAAGTAGAACAGCAGAAAGTAAGGCTGGTGAAGAGGGGTGCAGTTTGGATTCAGATCAGGATACACTAACCAACCTGTTGCAATGAGGCAAATCATGCAGAAAAGGCTAGAGATGTGGAAAGAGTCCAAATGGGCATTTCTAGATTAAGAAAAAGCATATGGCAAAGTTCCAAGAAAGTTGATTTGGGCAGTGCTAAGATTGTTCAAAGTTCCTAATAGTAGAATTCATACAGGCTATGTACAATAACCCAGTGACGCAAGTACAAACAGTGTTTGGACTCAAGAGGGATTCCCAGTGAGTGTGGATGTGCATTGGGGTATAGTTTTGAACCCACTACTGTTCATACTGGTGATGGACTACATAATTAGCAAACAGGTTGGAGGGGAGGGGACAAATCAAAAAAGTTGTAAGCAGTAATGCAGATGATGTGGCATTACAAGCAGACTCTGAACAAGAATTTCTGCTAATGATACAGAAATTAAATTCAAAATAGAAGGCACACATGGGATCATGAAACTGAGTACAGACAAGAAAGCTGTCATTCTCGACTCTAGGATGTCAGTATTTTCAGAGTGACATGTTGTCTCCACACCTGTGTGTTGGCCAGATTTCATATCTTAATCATTTGTACCCCTAACTGGACACTTCTTGAGGGGCTTTAGCTCATTTGTACAGCACCCACATTGTTGTCTTGCATGTTTGTGAACAACCTACCACTACCATGAATCCAGTGAAGCCAGTAATCAGGGCTTTTCATTAACCATTCCTGTGATACATTTGTTAGCACATGACAAATGCTTCCTAATTACTGACATTGTATATCATTATATTTTTATTCCTTCCATTAGATTCTGAAACACACACACATATATAATATACATGTGTGTTAGCTCTTATACACACTCTGCTTCAAAATCCACATATATGGAAGATTCTAATCTTGCTAATACGCTTACAGGGAAGACACTGGAAGTAACAGCGAAGCTTTACAAAACTGCCATTGATTCCATTCTGTTGTTCTGAACCTTTCAGGACTGCCCCCCCCCCCCCGATCCCCCACTGGGGACACTTTCTGAAACACACAGATATGTTTTTTACCTTTTAGTTTTCCTTGTATTTGTAAATAAACAATGCTTCTTTAAAGTACAGGTATAGGAGATGCAAGTTGCAATGTCATTACCAATTTTTAGACAGCTATTCAAAATTTAAATAGTCATTGTTATTAATTCAGAATGCAATTATATACAGTCTCTCTGCATGACTGATTTCATGCATCTATTCTATATAATTCAAACTCCAGCCAACAACAAAGTTCTACAGAAGCATTAGATGCAGGGCATCCGGATTCCATAACCATAACAGTTTCTTCCCACATGCTATCAGACTGCTTAACAACAAACCCATAGCCTAACCGGCTAAATGGGTAAAACACTATTTATGTGCAATGCATCATTGTTATTTACATAACTCTTTACATAGTTCATTTTATACGTCTCTATCTGCACTATGAAAACTGTAAACTGTAAGTTTATAGCATATATTGGTGGTGGCTGTCAGGTAGGCTTTTTACATGTATGCCTTTTTATTTATTTATAGTACTGTTTGTTATATGTTCTTATATTTCCACTGAGTCTTTTCCTGTTGTTGTTGTGCTTTGTTTCTGCTGTAAACAAACTTTCAGTTTTTTATTATATTATTTATTTTTAGCATCTTATTTTGATTTCCATTTTTAGTATTTTAAATTATTATTAATTTAATCTTATCTTCCTTCTGAAACTGTCTTTCTTATGGTACAGTGATATGCACTTTTTCCTCTGTGTTGATCTGTATGACAATAAAGTTTACTTTGACATTTAATATACTCATTGCTACTGTAAATTCAGCCTTTTCACTATTTTAGATGGACCTCCATGAAATCTCAAGTCACCAGATGCTAAGGAACCACATCACTGAACACAAACGCCTGAAACAACAGAAAAGCAAAACTCAAACTATAACCACTCAGCCCCAGGTAGGAGGATATATAGTCTATCTCTGGTAACTGCTCAAACATGAAAAAGGAAGAAATCTACCAGAATGAAAAAAATCACTGCCGGTATAAACATCACAAACTAACTGCACTCACAGTAATGTCTTACAAAAACACTCATCAGAATTGGCTAAAAAATAAAATGGAGTTCATATGAAATGGCTGAATAATGTCCATTCATTATTTTTTTCATTTGTTACTGTTGGAAGGAAAACATATTCCCTTACTCATCTCTTTTTTTCCTGTTATACAATGTCACATAGAACTGTATCAGCTTTAACATGTGAAGCACATTATTACTACCTGCTTTCAGTCACCTATCCAATAGGTTTCAGGCAGATAAATGACAAAATGACTTCTCATTCCTACTCTCTCTATCTGTTGAGGTACCTCAAGGGTCCATCTTGACCCATTACAGTTAAACATTTTCATAAATGACCTCCATATGGCAAGTGCAAATGCCCCCATAGTCCAGTATGCTGACAATTCCACCCTGATCTACTTTGCTCTGCCCAAACCCTAGAAAAATTTCCAGAGATGATTTAAGAGTTTTCAACCTGCACAGAATCAAGCTAACATGCTCTCAATTTCTTTTAAACCCTAAGATATTTTTAATTAATTGCATTTACTCCCAAACAACTGACTGCACAAAAGTGTACTCTTCAAGATATCCTCATCAAACAGTACAAAAATTGAATCTGTTGCTTGTAGCAAACTACTAGGTGTATTCAAGAATCATAGACAAAAACATGACCATCACCTAAAACAGATAGCATTAAAAAATCAAGAACTCTGTTCCCTTTATTAGATCAAATGATATCCAACTGACAATGCAAGAAAATGTATTGCATCAGCTGCCTCCTTCTTTAACTCCTCTATGCCTCCCCAATCATTATAAATCTAAAATGCACACAGACAGGTCACGTAGAGCAATGCATTAATAATAGTGCAGAATATTCAGCTTACCCACCTCACAACTACACCATTGTGCAGTCTTACAACAGACTGGACTGAACTAGCACGCCACCTCACCCTCACTAGGTTAGCGACAATGCACAATCTCATTAACAAAGCTGAAAGCTGTCCATCTGTAAAGGGCATTGTCGGGCACTACTCTACAAACAGAATTCTATGCACCACAAGCAAAAAACAGTATTTTTAATCCAAATCTAACAACACAGTAGGCAGCTCACTATACTCAAAGTATGTCTCAAAAAAAAGTAGAACACCAACTTTCTCTCTCTCAATCAAACTGACCATGTAAAGTCCTTCACATCACTAACACAATGCCTAATGGATTCCTTACTGTGAACTTGCACTTTCCCAGGCTAAAACTCTATAACTACACACGAACACACAACCCATTTTATGCTTTGTGTTTTTAAATTTCAACTAAACTATACCATATCTCTTTCTTTTTCCCACTAGTTTTCCAGCTTCACTATAATTTTCACTGCAACCAATCTATAATGAAATGTTAGAAATTAAAATCTCTCTCTCTGTATCTTAGTCACACATTGACTATACTGTGCTAATTCAAAGGAAGAAGAAGCAACTATGCAAGTGTGTATAATTATCATGCACTGCACTGACTGCATTGTGTGTTTTTTATTTCTTGGTTTATTATACCACTTCTGTAATGTAAATTATTTCTTCTCTGTATCCACTTTACTTACCATACAATCAGACTTTTTCTACAGACTTGACTTCACCCATTCCCACATGCCTAGTCACCACATGCAGACACAACATTCTTCCCGTTCCCGCCTAAAAGATAATTCCCTTGTGGTGTTGTTTTCCACTGTGACCAGCGCTCTTTCTTTGCATAAAATGGTGGCGCATGTTGGCAATGCAAGGTGTTTTTATACACACCTCATTCTCGTAAGGTCTCAGGAGGTGTAGAATTTCAGCTTTGCTTTCAATTCTGGCACGGTGCTGAATCAGTGCTGATTGGTTATCTCAGCTTTCACTTGCAAACTGAGATTAACCAATCAGCTTCACGATCAGCTGTTGTCACACATGTATTTTTTAATGCAATTGCTAGAAGCCTAGAACAGCATTGTACCAGGCAACAGTACAGAACAGTATCTTATGCTACCGGGGACCTCCTCAGCTCACCTCAGGCAAACTACGGAAATATTTTAGCATTAGCATTCACTTACCAAGCTAAACAGCAACATGATCTGAAATATTTTAGAAAAGGATGCTCCCTGAGTCTAACCTTTTTTACCATCTCAGCATAGCAACCGCAAAGCAAAATTGCATGTTTGCCTTATATTCCAGACTGTTTACATATACTGTAAGACTATGAGTACTGAGTAAGACTAGAGCTTAATTGTGGTCTTATTGTGGTGGTCCAGTCCAGATGATATATTGTTATCATAAGTGTAACATTAATTAGTTAAATTCTCACTTAAATGTGCATCTGCATCCTAAAAAAACTGCTGTAGAGTGAGACATTCAAGCAATAATAATATATCATCCAGAGTGGACCACAACAAGACCACAATTAAGCTCTAGTCTTACTTGTGCTGCACAAGTAGAGCTTAATGGTCTTGCTGTGGTCTGGATGATATATATTATTATTGTTTGAATGTCTCACTGTCACCGACTGTCTGTACAGCACAGTTTTTTAGGATGCAGCAGCAAGAATGTTTAACTGAGAATTTAAGTGGTTAATCTTACAGAGTCCTGAAACACTGGAGGAAGGTTTGTTACAAGTTACAAGAGTGGCAATCGGCAATCCAAACATTTGCTTTTGCATTATAAAATATAAACTCATTTGGTCTTAGACTCGGTCTCTCTCTCTCTCTCTCGGTCTGTCTCTTTCGGTCTCTCTCTCTCTCTCTCTCTCTCTCTCTCTCTCTCTCTCTCTCTCATTCTCTCTCTTTCTCTCTCAGTACAGTATGTGTATTTATTATAAAAAAAAAAATGCAGCCCGGGACTCCAGTTTGACTTAGCAGGTCACGGTTCAACACAGTACCTAAGAAGTCACATAGTATCTAGGAAGTTAGATACTGTCCAGCAAAGTCAACTGGATCTGCTGTTGTCCCAGTACAGAGAAAGTAAGCATTTCCATGTTCAAACAAAAGGGACTTTATGGCACAACTTAAGTAAGGCTAGAGCTTAATTGTGGTCTTGCTCTGGGCAGTCTGGATGATAGTATTGCATTGGCTGCTTGAATGTCTCACCGTACAGCACTTTTTTGTAGGATTTTAAGATGCTGAATGTACTCAATGTTTTGGCACCAGTAAGGGTATAAATGTGGGTGGCTGCTTTTTTTTCCAACTGGCCAAATTGTGAGGATTATGAGTCATAGGAGCAGAATGCAGAAGAGAATAAGAATTTCAGGATTTTTATTGTGAAATTTGGACAACCAGGCAACAGCATTTATTTCTGGATAATCTGGAAAAAGTCTACAGTTGGCAACCCTAATCATGAAACTGCTCCATTGCTGGCTATAGTGAAAGCGGCCATCATGGTTTTGAGTGGCTTAAGGTCATGGTCAAGCAGTGCAAACACTTAAACAACAATATGAATTGTGGAGGTGTGTAGTGTGTATGGGCAGGTGAAAGTGACTCTGAGGCTATGGTGCTTGCACCTATGTCTCATCTGGTAGAAGACATCCCTCATGGTCATGCAACTCACCTACCTCTGGGCAAAGCCATGTTACTACCAGTAAGACTCCTGATAGACACAACTCCTGTAGATTGAGGCATGCAAGGGATGCCCGCACATCTTCCATGTATGTCCTGGACCTGTCTGTGAGAGTAAGAGTGCACACCTGCAGAGATTGTATCCCAGCATATCCATACACATACAGACTACTACAGCCACCAGTGAGACAGAGAGACAGAGAGACAGAGAGAGAGAGAGAGAGAGAGTCAGAGACAGAGAGAGAGAAAGAGTGAGATAGAGAGAGACAGACAAAAAAGAAAGGGAGAGGGACAGAGACAGAGAGATACAGAGATAGAAGGAGAGAGAGAGAGAGAGAGAGAGAAACTTCACAGAGCATTTTGGAGTATTCCGCTCCACCTCAGACCCATATTGCACAATGTTATTTTCAGTTTCTACAGCCCCACACATTTTCATGTAGATAACCTTGCAAAATTATGCTCCCCCTCCATCTGTGCAAATGGTGTTAACTGTGCCTACATTTTGTAATTTGTTACTTGGGTTGCCTGTGTTTGATGTATAGTGTGGCCAGTCTATGCATATTAGCACAGTCTGATTGTGGGTTTGCATGCACTCTGTTTTCTGTAGCGTTTATGCTTTACTGTGGGTCAAAACTTTGTGCCCACCATTGCTTCCTTACCAGTGTCATCAGTGTGCGTACTGCATCCACTTCCATCTAGTATGGTCTTCCCCTGTAGCTTGGTTCTCCACTGATTCCTCTTCTGTCTTGCCCAGGCTACTGCATGCAGCCTCTATACTGTAACTGTTTCCGCAATATTCTGGTTTGTAATACTGAACATACTGAGAATATTTATCACAAGTGCCAAAGTTGTATTGCAGGTACTAACAGATGCATCTAGGCAGTGAAAGCAGGCCTTCAGCAACCTAAACAGACACACTTCATGATGACCCGAGTTTGCAAAAGAGTACAGCTGAATCTATTGTCAAGCATAGTCTACTGATTTCAACCAGGGATCCAGGGCATATCTGACATAACCAACAAGATTCTTCCAGGAGAAAATCACCCCTCATAAACCATTGGTACAAGTCATACATGTGACAAATGTGGGAGTCATGGTAGCTGTCTGGGTGGCCTGCAGACACATTGTGAATAATTATCTGTGAATTACAGACTACCTGGCAGTTGATGTAGTGATACCCTTTATGATTTATATACTTTCCTCTCAGGTGGGTCCATTATGTCGATGTTAGTGCAGTTTATGGTCTCTGGTAATTCTGGAAACTGGGCTATATCATAGAAATTCAACATAGTGTTGGCTGTCTGGTTTGTAGTTGAAAAATACTACATATGCTCCCACACATGCTGCAACATAGCTTAGAGAAACTGATGAAGTATTCTAGAGGCAGATACATGAGATACTCCCAATGTGTCCCCTGTTGGCCATGACTACCACTAGCCAGCAGATGCAGCTGATACATATCTACCAGCTCCTGTATGATGCTGCTACCCACGCAGTACCAGTCTGTAATGCCAATGTCATAAAGGCCATGAAATGTTAAGTTTTGCCACTCCTCTGCAGTAATAGAGTCAGGCCAACTGATGGTAACCCTTCATGTCACACACTTTATATGTTTCTAAATCACTCTGCCACTTGCTTTCCTCTCATTTGTGTACATGGAGACATCCATTTTAATAATTTTGCTCATTATACCACCACTGGCATTTACTGTGAGACCGCCCCAACTCATGCTCATTAAGTCTTTGAATCCCCACACCCTATGCATGAATACTTGTTGCGCACAGTTGCCTACAGCAATCTGGAAATGTCAGGAATGGAGTTTACAGAAACATACACTGACTTTTTCAGATTCCATAAAAGTCTTGGATTAATTGTAAAATATGCAATTTCTTACAATCTTTGTTTTTGTTACAAAGTATATAAATAGTTTGATGCTGTTAGAACTTTTACATTTTTTTCTTTATTTAACATCAAACCTCATATTTCAACTGCATTTCAATCACCCATGTTCTATCAGTGCTATTAATACTGCATCATCTGAATACAGCAGTAATAACAGTATCTGAAAAATATATTCTCCATTTCTACATCTACTTCATGCATTCCATGCCGCTGAATTCATTACTAAGCAGTATTCTAGTCATGGGACAAATGTAATGCCCCCCCACCCCACCCCAACTAACACATAACTCATACTATATGCAGACTTTAGTAGAAAGAAACACTGGAACCACCACGAGATAAAAACAAACAACTGGTTTAATTAGTGAAAGAAACGAGCGCTTTCACGCACATCAAACGTGCGCTTCATCAGGTTACCCATGCAGACTTTAAGGAATTCAGTGTTTTTCACATAGTCCATATTTGTTTAAGATATTCCATAGCTCTAAGTATATAATGTCAACAATGCTTTAGATGCATGCCATGCAACCATTACAGCTTCTTTACTTTCTTAAAGTAAAGCAGGTCCCAGTTCTTGCACTTTTCTACTCTTCCTCCTTTTTTATACTGTACTCCTGTTTCCACTCAGACATGATTTAATACATTTTCATATCTTTTCTACATATTTTTAATAATAATCTTATTTGTCAACCACAGAGGCCCACTGGACACACACTGCTGTTTCAAGGGCGACCCAGGAGCAATTTCTGGTTAAGTGACTTGCTCAAGGTCACACAAGAGGAAAACGAGGGCTATAGGAATCCAACTCTGCACCACAGGAACGACAGCTCACCACCTTAGCCTCTGTGCCAATTGCCAGACAAGTTTCATTATTATTTAAAAAGCAGTGCTTTGATCTATTCCATCACATTTTCTTCACAGCAGTCTAACCAGTGGCTTACAAATCCATTAATTTGTTATATCTTCTTCTTTCCACTCTTTTAATACTTCCACAAAGCATTTTCTAATCAGTCACCATACTTTTATAAAATGTATAGCCTAATCCCTCTATACTGGGCACAGACAGTTCTTTACAATTTTCAACATAAATTCTGCTCTCTAGCACAATACATTTTTCAACATCCATAATAATATTGTCTGCTGGTTGATTAAATAAAAATATTTTGTCTCACACGAGCATTCAGTAATTTCTAACCACCATTTTCTTGTGAAGCTGAAACTGAATTATGATATTCAGTACTGAGCAAACAAGTGGTTTTAAAACAATGCCTGGGGTAGTAAGTCTTGGTGATTGCTGACAGCATTATATGCAGATTTCGGTGTATGAATTGAATATCTATCTTATCCACTACAATAACCCATTTGTTCTGTTCTATTGGTATTATTAATATTAGGAACCAGAGGAGTAACTAGGCCATTTGGAGCCCAGGGCAAGATACTCATTTGCCCCCCCCCTCCCCCCCCCCCCACACACACACACACACACCTGAAGAGCAAAAATAAATAAAAAAAATATTAATTAACAGGAGAGAAACTCATTGAGAACAGCTTTTCACAAACGCTTAACAGAAATCAAGAGCAACAGTGTTACATAAATTATTGATTTGGCATACATAACTACCCATCTCAGCAGCTAACCTACAACAGTGGTCTTCATTCCTCATACTGGAGATACATTCTGTGCTCCTCATATCTGCCAGAAGCTCAGTCATTTGCATAATTCCCTAAATCTTTATTTAGTTATAATTAATTTGTTAACTGAATAAGTATACTCATTTTTGTGCCCTTTTCAGCGATACCCAAGCAAAAATGACAATGTTAAATGCAATACATATATTGACAGTTTAGATTAGATATTTAGCTAACATATTTCTGGAAAGTAGGAAGAAAATAGAGTAACTGAAAAAATATCCTTGGAAATATGGTGTAGAATAGAAAACATGACACTGACAGCAACCATAGGTTATACTGTCAACCTCAGAACATTACTTATACAAGCATTACTCAGACCTCTGCTATGGTATATACAAATTAATCAGGATTACAAATAATATTGTCATATTTATTAGTTTTGATGCCTTCATTAATATTAAAATTTGCAACCACTTGTAAAGATTCAGTATAAAATGCATTATAAGCCATTAAGCCAAAACAGACTCAGCTCTACTATATGGATGACGATTACTGGTTAATAATTCAAGATGTTTGCATATCTAATTTTATATGTCAAATTAGCTAGAGTCTGAGATCTATTCTTTTTGTAAATTTTCTTTGGACTGACTGACTCGATTCTTTTTAACTAAGCAACACAACAATACAGCAGCAAATAAATACTGTCTTACAGATGCTGGTTGCCTGCTGCTGACTGAGAGTCAAGACACTCCTTTTCTTCCAGTTAGAGGCCCCCAATACAAAAAAGCAGGCTTCCTGCCAGTGACTTCTCCACTCACTCTCGTCTCCAGACGCCAGTTGTGTACATTACAGAATAAAAATATTCAGGATGTAGCGATCTAACTGATAATAAAAGAAATAATGAAATACTCAAACCCCAGGATTCAATAAAGTCCATGTAAGCTCCATGTAGAGCCTACACAGAGTGTATCTGTGTACACGTCCATGGAAGTGTTGTTGGTAATACATAATGCATATTCATGATGTGCATCACACCTAAGTGAGGTTTCACGGCCAATGCAACTCGGACATGCCAGGAAACCTCGTAGAAGAACACAGATAATGAATCCGTGTACGCACCAATGGTCCGCACCCATCATGCACCTTATGAAGAGTATGAAGTCCTAAACGAAAATCCATCCACCATGAATGACTATCTGAAAAACACAAATCTTATTCCATCTTTTCTCCATTTTTTTTTTTTTTATTTTTGTTTTTATTTTTTCACCATGTTTGCATGAACCACTGCAGCATTCGCCAGTGGTTAGTGCAGTTGTGCAGCAGGAACACCCATGTATCAGACATGACCCAGACAACTAAAAATAGAGACAGGATGCTTTCAGTTAACATCACTGCACAATGCTGTGTATCTCACAGACCTGGTAAGTGGCGTTGTGCCACACTCATACCATGAAGTTAACAATGACTACTAAAACTATACTTAGTATGTCACTACCCTTGTGGCAACCTGGATTAAGTATTGGACTAAAGTTCAGATAGTCCTAGGTTCTAATCCTGGGTATGCAAACTTTTATCATGGTGTAACATTGCAGCTTATCCAAATAAATAACGTAATGTAATGTGTAACCTGTTGCATCTCCTAACTTTCTTTCTCTATTAGTAACTTCTGTTTAAACTATCCTCCTAAAACTTCAGCTCTACTACTGTAGCCCTACTATAGCTCCGTGCTTTCTCTCCCCCTGCCATTCCCCTCCCTATTTATCTTTCCCCCCACTTCCTATCAATGCCAGTACATTTTCCTTCTTTTGAACAATGATTATCTTTTTTGTTTTTATTCTTATATGTAGTAAATTTAGAACACTGCTATCAGTGCAACCCTTAATATTCATAATTTTTTCTTTTGTTTTTCTCTTTATAATTAATTTCATATTTGCATTGTTATTTTTAATAGTTTTTGTTCTGTACGTTTATCTTTGCTTATGTTTGCTGGGGCTCTTTCCCCTTGGGTCTCCACCGAAAATGGGTTACTTACTATCACTGCAATGCAAACTGTTAATAACCTTTTCTTTTTTATAATTATTTTGTATTGTGATTGTTATTTAACATTTGTATATTGTAACTTTATCTTTACGTATGTTTGCTGGGGATTTTCTCATCGGGTCTCCACTGAAAATGGGTTTGTTTGCAAACTCATTTGGACTAATCCAGTTAACAAATGTGAAATAAATAAATAAATAAAGTGGTACTGTAAGGAAATAACAGTGGAATTTTATTGGTTGATTGTTTTTGCCAATATATTTGAAAAAGATGCACGCCGCTTAGCATCTCGCAAATATAGATTTGCACAATAGTAAGTGGTATGCTATGCACCATTTTCAAATGTATCAAAATCCAGACAGTACGCACTCTCAGTAAGTGCAGTTGTCAGGAAAATATGGTATTTAAATAGGAATTACCAGGAACTGCACTTTATACATTGAGGTTTGACTTGTGCAGCAATGTCTGGTGCAGGTGAGGGTGTGCAAGGGATTGTGGTCCACACCTGTTGCAGGAAAACTATACTGGCACCCAATACAAAACAGAAGTCTGGGATAGTTTGGCAAGGGCTCTTACCAGTGCAACTGGTATCCCCCACCTGTGAACAGTGACATCATCACTATGATGACCTCTGTAGCAGAAAGAGGGATAGTCTTGATCAGTGGATCAGTAGATTGCCAGGCGGGAAACACCCCAGTGATGTGTAAGTATGATTTACATGTATTACCTGAAAATACTCAGTCTGGCTATGGTAAACACTGGCATTCATAATGCTTTTTTCTTTTCCCTTTTCCACAGCTGCAGAAGAGAGGGTCTCAAATGTGAGGTCCCACTTTAGGCAACTGGTAAGGATGACAGAAGCATGTGGTAAGTAAGAATAATTATATAAAGCACTCTTACTGCAGCCTTAAGAGTTATAGATGGATTAGTTGCTGTATCATACTTTGTTATGGCTTTGGAAATGCATATCTAAACAGTAGCTTTCAATTTTACTTCTATCTGCTGAAAACTGAGATTTAAGATTGATTGCTTTACTCTGGTCATTGTAGGATTCATGGCTATCTGGCAAGTACTTTATAGTGAGGTCAATAAATAAATGAGTATCAAAATGGTGTGTTAACCCGAATCCTATGCAACGATCCATATGTGCAATATCAATATTTGAAATATGTTCCTAATTATAGGTCCTGGCACACCCAATATTTTAGAATATGTCAGGATATCTTGCTCTAAAATGTGGAGAGGTGTGGTATGAAATGCAAAGCAACAATTGCACATTCTCAGATAACAGTGTTGATCATGAGTCTATAAAGTGTGAAATGAAAGAGTTTGCATTATGTTGTATTCCAATGGAAAAGAACAGTATTACAGTAGACACTGCTTGTGGGTTGTAATACCACACTCCCCAAATGTAAAAATCATCTGAAATTCAATACTATGTTAGCTTTTCATCAATAAAAATTACAGCACTATTATGTAATCATCATTATAGCATTTGAAGTGCAGACCTCCAGACCTCTGGCTGCAATGGCCTGCTGTCACGTGTAAGCAATGTATATAGCCCAAGTAATAAAGGGATTTCCTAGCAGTTATTATTGTGTAAAGTAGACTGTATGAAAACACAATAAAGTTATTTTAAAAGCTTGTTGCATAATGTGTGGAGTTGCTAATGTTAGTTTTTTCGCTCTCCCCACCCCGTATCTTCTTTTATTTCATGATTACTTATTTTTATTATGATTTCTTTCATATTATAATATTATTTATTTAATCACATTTCACCTTATTATATCACTTTTATTATTTCTTATGTTTTGTTTATTAAGTATAATTTTATCTTCTGTTTTTGTTAAATTTTTATTATTTATCATTCTGCTTGTATTAATATTATTTAACCATTTTTATAATCTTTGTTATATTTTTTCATTTTGTAAAATATTTGATTAATTTTGTTTCATGTTTTATTTCATTTTTGTTTTTGTTTATTCTTCATGTTATTACTACAGCACAGCAGACTAGGCTGGTTCACAGTTATCTGCCTATGCTCACTCCACCGGCTGCAGCACCAAGGCCCAGAACTTCTGGGTTGCCAACTAGTCACCCCCCTCTTGCCCCTGCCCTACTTGCAGCCTCAGGTAGATCTGCCCCAGGGGCCAAGCATGTGGTCCACTCTGGGAGCAGAGGCAGAGGAGGTGCATACATTCCCATGTGGAGTTGCCAGATGTGGTCCATAGGATTGACCATGGGCACACACCTATGCTGGATGGAGAACATGCTGTCCATCCTTGTACAGCAGACTGGCCAAAGGCCAAGATATCGACCACTACAGCCAGTGGTGCAGTGATGCAACAGTGCTGACAGTCCAATCGCTGAGGCCCTGAGTCACACTATTACCATGCTGATGTCCATAGGACCTCAATTCCCCCACCTCCACCCCAACCAAGGTGCTCACACCCTCTTGTGTCCTACACTGACCCTATCCTTATCTTGTATTTCTTGTCTGTCTGCAAATGCTTCCTCACTTTCCCAACTTGCCTGTCTCATACTTGTCTATGTCCCTCCCCCAACATTCCACTCTCTCCTTAAAAAATCAAAATAAAAAGGGAAAAAGTGCACCTGTCCCAAAAATATCATCCAAAATGTAGCTCTCCATTTCACAGATATGTCTACTTGACACACCTAATTTGGTCCAAATGGCGTCACAATGCAATTATGTTGTTGTCACCCCTCTCTCAGGAGGTGACAGTCTAAATACAGCTAAAAATATGTACATATGACCAGTTGTCACTGCTGAAGACATGGATAGCTATGGTTCTTCCCTACACCCTTCCTGCACATTCCTATCTTTCTTTCCCTTTATTTCCCCCCCTGCTTGCTTCCTATTTTACCACTCTCCTATCATCCCCTTTTCTTTTCTTTAAAGAATTATTGTGTGATGGTGTGCAATGTGCGCCATCACTAAGCAATGTTAAGTGACAGTCATATTGGCAAATATATCTAAATATATAGTACACACACACACAGACTTGAATAACAATGCATTAACATATCAAGCCACAGAGTCATTTAACTAGCAGATGTATTCTAAACAATCAATAGTAATTGCCACATATTTCCAAGTAAGTATATTTGTGAAATAGTGCACATCGCACAGCATCGTAAAGCAAGTGTGAGAAAATATTAATTCAATATAACACAGTTTCCTTAAGTAGCAGCTGTAAAACACATGTGGGGACATGTGTAGAGTGTTAGACTGAAGTTCAGATGGCCTGGGGTTCTAATCTAGGGCATGCATACTTTATTCCTACTATTGTGAGATTGCAGCTTATACAAATGAAATCATTGTGGAACTGCACTTTTTGGAAGTTATTTTTATATACATTTGCAAAAGGTGCACATCAGTTAGCATCATGAAAACCAATATAGATGTTTTAACATTTGTGTGCAATGCTAAGCAGCATGCACCTTTTCAAATGTCTCGCAATTTCTACAGTGCACAATCTTCATAAGCGCTATTGACGGGAAACACATGCTGTTTCACATCTAATGGTTTATGGCCTGCTACAAACTATTGGAACCTTCACCCTGCTTTCTCTGTCAAATCTTCCCCATTTATTTTCACTAATGTGCTGTCTGCAGGCTGGTACACACTGCAAAGCAACATCCAGAACTAATAACACATCTAAAATGGAAGCCAGTACCATAGGCTTCAACACAAAGGAACATGTCACTGTTTTAACACACAAGTCCACACAGTCAGTTGAGTGTCAACTATTTTCTAGGATACTCAACACAAACTGTTAATTGGTATGTACTCATACCTACAGTGGACATAAAAAGTGTACACACCCCTGTCAAAATGCCAGGTTTTTGTGATATTAAAAATGAAACCACAATAAACCATTTCAAAACTTTTCCAACCTTTAATGTGACCTATAACCTGTACAATGCAATTGCAACAGTAGCAAATATGTTAGGGGAAAATATAAAAAAATAAAAATTGTACAATAAGCTGGTTGCATAAGTGTGCACACCCTTAAACTAATACTTTGTTGAAGCACCTTTTGATTTAATTACAGCATTCAGTTTTCTTGGGTACACAAGTGCCACCAATTAAAGAGACTCTGATTAACCCCAAATAAAGTTCAGCTGTCCTAGCAGGATTTTCCTAACATTTACTCAGTTGCCTGCTATAGCAAAAGCCATGGTTCACAGACAGCTTACAAAGCATCAAAGGGATCTCATTGTTGAAAGGTATCAGTCAGGAGAAGGGTACAAAAAATTTCCACAGCATTGGATATACCATGGAACACAGTGAAGATAGTCATCAAAAAGTGAAGGAAATATGGGACAAGAGTGGCGTTGCAAAGAACTGGACATCCCTCCAAAATTGATGAAAAGACAAGATGAAAACTGGTCAGGGAGGCTGCCAAGAGACCTACAGCAACACTGAAGGAGCTGCCATTTCTGGCAAGTACTGGTTATGTACTACATGTGACAACAGTCTCCCGTATTCTCCATATGTCTGGACTATGAGGTAGAGTTGCAAGATGGAAGCCTTTTCTTACACAGAAAAACATCAAGGCCCAGCTAAAATTTACAAAACGATACATCAGGTCTCCCAAAAGAATGTGGGAAAATGTGTTATGATCTGATGAGACCAAAGTTGAACTTTTTGGCCACAATTCCAAAAGGTACATTTGGCACAAAAACAACACTTCACATCACCAGAAGAACACTATCCCCATGGTGGTGGTAGTATTATGCTTTGGGGTTCCTTTTCTTCAACTGGTACTGAGGCTTTAGTCAAGGTGGAGGGAATTATGAACAGTTCCAAACACCAGTCACTTTTGGCTCAAAACCTTCAGGCGTCTGCTAAAAAGCTGAAGATGAAGAGGACTTTCACCTTTCAACATGACAATGACCCCAAGCATACATCCAAATCAACAAAAGAATGGCTTCACCAGAAGAAAATTAATGTTTATGAATGCCCTAGATAGAGCCCAGACCTAAATTCAATAGAAAATCTGTGGGATGACCGGAAGAGGGCTATGCACAAGAGATGCCCTCACAATCTGACAGATTTGGAGCACTTTTGCAAGGAAGAGTGGACAAATATTGCCAAGTCAAGATGTGCCATGCTGATAGACTCCTACCCAAGAATACTGAATGCTGTAATTAAATCAAAAGGTACTTCAACAAAGTGTTAGTTTAAGGATGTGCACACTTATGCAACCAGCTTATTGTACGTTTTTATTTTTTATATTTTTCCCCTAATAGATTTGTTTGTTTTTCAAGTGAATTGTGCAGGTTATAGGTCACATTAAAGGTGGGAAAAGTTTTGAAATGATTTATTGTGATCTCATTTTTTATATCACAAAAACTTCATTAATTCTGATGTGGGGAGTGGTCATGGTTTAGCTCATTAAAACATAATCACACTTCTCATTTTGAGTCCAGATGGTACCAGGTTTGAAAATAGCATCATGTAATTTCTTCATTTGTTTCTTTGCATATGTGTTGGCAGTTTGGAATGGTGTTGTAGGTTGTACTTTTACAAGTGCACATGAGCATGTGAAATACAGCAACATAATTTCTCACATTTGAGTGTTTATGCACAATGTGCACCATTGAGTGGAAAATAATTACAAAATAAAAACAGGAAGATAGGAAAGTATTCAAATGGGGAGCAAGTAAGGTGAAAAACATAAAAGCTATATTGCAGAAGATATGTCATAAAAGTGAATAAGTCCTGTATACTATTACCGTGTGATGCTGCTCATTGAGCACCACTGTGCAATAATTCTTTAAAGAAAAGAAAAGGGGATGAAAGGGGGAGCAAGCAGGGGGAAAAACAAAGTGAAAAGAAGGTAGGAATGTGTAGGAAGGGTGTAGGGAAGGACCATAGCTATCCATTTCTTCAACAGTAACAACTGGGCACATGTACACATTTTTAGCTGTATTTGGACTGTGACCTCCAGAGACAGGGTGACAACAACATAATTGCGTTGTGAACCCAATTGGACCAAATTAGGTCTGTTACATAGACACATCTGCGAGATGGTTAGCTATGTATGGGATGATATTTTTTCGTGCCCTTTTTCTTAATTTTTTTTTTTAAAGGAGAGAGTGGAATATTGAGAGAGGGACATAGGCAAGTCATGGGCAGGCAAGTTGGGAAGGTGAGGAAGCATTTGCAGTCAGACAAGACATACAAGACAAGGACAGGGTCAGTGAAGGACACAAGAGGTGGATGAACACTTTGGCTGGTGTGGGGGAATCGTGAGCCTATGGATATCATGTTTGGTGACAGAAAGAAACAAGTCTCCACCCAATGGACTGTCATCACTGTCACCTCACTGTGCCAATGGCTACTACATCTGACATCTGTGTCTCCTTGTATTATTAAGTATGATGATGGAGAGTAGTGTCTCCACTCTGCATAGCAGTGCACCAATTCTGTGGTGCACAATCCTATGCACCAAACCTGGCAGTTCAGATCGGGTGACAAAATCACCCCCCTGACTCTACTCCCAGAGAGAACCACAAGCTTATCATCTGGGGCAGAACTACCTGTGGGTGCAGGTAGGGCAGGGGCTGTGGGGGGCTCTGCTAGGCTGCAGCCCAGATGTGCTGGGTCTTGGTGCTGTAGTAGCCAGTGGAGGGAGTGGAGGGGGAACTCTCCTACCCTGCCATGCTGTAATAATAAAAAATAAAATCAAACTCCAATAATGAAACAAACATAACACAAAATAATGTAGAAAATAACATTTACATAAAAAACAAAATATAATTAATACAAAATAATTATTATAATGGAAAATTTGATTAGATACATGACATAATGATAAAAAAGAAGAGAAGGGGTGGGGTGAGAGAAAAAATAAAAGAATATTAGTAACCGCTTAGATAATATACAAAGCTTTCTACAAATAATGTACTGTATTCTGTTAAATTGTACTTATAACAATAACAAATGCTAATAAATATCTTTATTACATTGACTACTACCCTGTTGCTAACACAGACACACGATACTACAGATCAAATTGTATCCAGCAATCATTCATGCTTATACATGTTGAATATATGCACATTGCATGTACAATGTTTACATTTGACACCGGGCCATCTGATGCACAGATATAATGGTCTGCATGTCCACTGCTATCATTATGAATATGTAACAGTACTGAATTTTACTGATGACAAGATAAAATATTTTTGTAAAGAGCTGCCCTTAAATTTGGGGAGTGTGTTATTCGAACTCACAAGCAGTGACTAATGCAATACTATACATTCCATTTTGAATACAGCATAATGCTAGCACTTTTTCCTTTTACATTTTATATATACAGGTTCACTGTTATAATGATAACAATGCAGCATGCTCTCTGTGTCCCTGGTGTATAGGTCATAATTTACATTGCAATATTTATGTCAACTTAAACTTGTGCTGTATTGTTTGGAAGTATGGTTTTCTAAATGACAACCCCTGTCTACTCTGTAATACTGAACTGTTGTTTTACTAAACATACTAATGCATGCACAACATTGCATTAAAATGGGGAAATGCATACTCAAAGTGATATAAGTGTTTAGCACAATAAGGCATATTTACTCCTAATGCTAAAATACCAGTACTATTTTGAAGCATCTCTCATACTTCACAATCTTCCCTCATAGGCCTGCCCATTTAGTGTCTCTCTGCATTAGCTGTGGGAAAAAATTAAACAAATTAAGATCAGCAGTCAGAAACAGATGTAGATGCTTCATCATTCAAACAGTGCCTGTAAGCGATGCTCACACATCTGTGGAGTGCTGTCAGTCTAACATTCATCAATCCAGCGATAGAGTGTATCACGCTTCCTGATTGTGAGGTCTCAGTAGTGATTTCTACACTGTTCACCAGTGCGGGGGATATTGGTAATGGTGGAAAAATCCAAGGCCAAACTATTCCATGCATCCAATTTTTAATCTGATCCGTGATAGAGCTCCTGCAACAGCCGGGACCATAAGCATTCACTAGGAGTCCAACAAACACTTTTGACTCCTGTACACCCTACCTTTAAGAAAGAAATCTCAAAACTTCACCCTGAGTGCCAGCCATGTATAATGCAAATGAACACCAATGTGCAATGTGTTTTCCCACCAATTACAGTTATAACAGATACCGAGAATACAGACTATTGCAATCTGCAACATTTGAAAATGGTGCATGCTGCTTACCATAGCGCAAACACAGGCAATGTGTTTGCGCAAAGCTAAATAAGCACAATATGTGAAATGATACAGATATTAATACAAAAAAGCTGCACAACTGACATAATATGACTGTCTCATCCATCAAGACAATAATTATGATACAGGAAAAACTAGGTCATCTACTATAATTTACCATGTGAAATGGGACACCATTAAAACAGAAAGAATTCTGTGGTATTAGAACCCTGGACCTTAGCTATGGCAGTCCTACACTCACAGTTGTTCCCACAGCAATAATAAAGATGTAAGTGTCTAGAATTCATTCCATTGCTGGCTATTACAAGGACAAATTAAAAAAAGGCTGCAATACTTGTATTCAATTTCAGGATCATGTGAACTTAAAAATGACACTCAACTCCTTACACCACAGGAGAAGTTTCATAGGTTGTGGCTACATTTGCATTCATTGTAATTTTCATACAGGCTCAATGTATGAAAAAAAGTGATAACATGCAGAAAAAGAAATCAATTTATGATATATACAGTCTAATTTGTTAGTACACAGGGAATATGCCTACATACATGTGCAATCCAGATCAACATGCAATATAGATTTAGAAAAATGCATGGGTGTCTTAAAGCTGTTGTTCTCATATACACCACTGTAGCAAGCAGTAATACTAATTCAGCATACAAGCAACTTATACAGGGAATGTACTTTTATATTGAAATAATATACGTTAGATGTATACTAAGTTAAATGTTTAACTTGGAACATACTTCACTTACTCCTTACACAGGCTGTTATAGGTTCATAGGTTCATAGGTAGGTACTAGGCTATCGGCCCTAGGGCCCATACAAGCCTAGCCAAAAAATGTACCCTGGCTTTCGCCACCCAAGAAAATTATTTTCCTGTGCCCCTGTCGAGCAGAGCCGCAGAAGTGATCCCCGGGGTGAATTTGCCATTTCCCATCCAATCATCAAGATTTTTCTTGAAGAGTGCTAATGAGGAGCTCTGTTTGACATAGATAGGTAGTCTGTTCCAGAGTATGGGAAGTCTCTGGGACAGGAAACTATCCCTCCAGCATGTTCTGTTTATTGTGGTGACAAGGTTAAGGTCCCTAGAGCGTGTAGCGTGTAGCTCGGAGGGATTGGGATTTCTTTAAGTGGAGCATGTCCAACAGCTCTGGGTTTGACATAGCTTTGTATGTTAGGCAGAGATCGCCCCTGAGTAGGCGATATGCGATGGAGTAAAGCTGTAGCTTTTTGAGACGGTCTGCATAGGGCATCTGTTTGAGGCCAGTAATTGTCTTTGTGAGGTATTTCTGTGGTCTTTCCAGTTGTTGTAGATGTCTTGTGAGGTACATACTAAAAGGGGCATTGTACTCTATAATGGGTCTAACAAATGATGAGTAGAGGGGAACAATGACCTCTTTTTTTCTGGATGAGAATCCTTTTGTGATGAGATGAGCCACGTAGAAGGATTTCCTGACCACTGTGGGGATGGGATTATCAAAGGAGAGACTACTGTCCACCTGTGTCCCAAGGTCTCTTATCACATTTTCGGCATTAAGTAGACTACCAATGTGGTATTTCATGGGTACAGAGTTTTTACCAAAGGGGATGACAATACACTTTTTGGCATTGAGCTTCAGGCCATGGCTTTGACACCAGGTATCTGTCTCAGTGAGGCCCTTTTGTAGTTTGTCCACATCGTTAGGAGTTTCAATTATGGCTCCTAGTTTGCAGTCATCTGCAAACTTTGTTAGCCAAAGACCTTCTGTGTTGGCCTGCACTTCAGAGAAGTAGATACCAAACAGGAGAGGACCCAGGACTGAACCCTGTGGTACTCCACTTGTCACTGGTCTGATGTTGGATTTGGAATCCGCTACTTTCACAGTGTGGGTTCTGTCCGTGAGCCAGTTGGCAACCCATCTTGTGACATAGGGATTTATACCTAGTTTAGTGAGCTTATCTATAATTCCAGAGTGGGGGATGGTGTCGAAAGCCTTGGCGAGATCTAGATAAGCTGTGTGAACCATTTTACCCTCATCTATGGCTTTGGTGACTGCTTCAAAGAAGTCAATCAGGTTTAGGAGACATGATCTGCCTTTTACAAATCCAAACTGAGTAGGGTCCAGAGTTTGGAGATTACCAATGTCTTTGTTTATGAGTTCCATGATGATACGTTCCATGGCCTTGCAGACCAGGCTCATCAGGCTAATGGGGCGGTAGTTCCCAGGGTCCGTCGTGGCTCCCCCTTTGTGGAGTGGGATAACTGTCGCGGTGCACCATTCAGTGGGTACAAAGCCTGAGGTGAGGCTATGAACATGGTGCTTAGGTAGGGTGCCAGTTCATTCTGTAGTTCATGTAGAACGCAGCCTGGGATATTGTCTGGTCCCATGGATGCTGTGTTCTTGGCTTTGGAGAGTGTGTTTTTTACCTGTGCAGCCATGATTATAGGAACTTTGCATTCTTCCGGTATAGAGATGGGCCCTCTAGGGGGTGAGAGGGGGGTAAAGTTAGCACTGAACCTATCTGCTAGGATGTTGGCAATATCAGTTGGTTCTGTATATTTAGTGCCATTATGCTGTAACTCAGAGCAGATCTGAGTGTTCCCATTTAGATTCTTGACATAGCTATAGAATGCTTTGTGGTTGTCTTTTAGAGTCAGTGGCAATTTTGTTTTCGTAACTAGCTTTGGAGGATTTAATGAGGGATCTCAGCTTCTTACTGAGGTTGACCAGGGAGTTCCTCCAGTCATGGCATTTTACTCTTTTTTGCAACAGTTTTTCTTCTGTTGTAGAGTTTGTTTATGGCAGAGGACCACCAGATTGTTTTCCTTTTTTTGGAGGATAACATCTTGGTTCTATTAGGGATAGCATGATCCATGCACTTGTGTAAGTGCTTATAAAGTGCATTTGTGTAGGATTTGGCAATCATACCTCTATTGTCCGTCTGCATGGGTGTCATGAAGTTTGCCACTTCTGTCTTAAGAAGTGTGAAGTTGGCTTTTGAGAAGTTTTTTACGATGGTTTCCCGAATTGGGGCTGGGGGTGGGATGTGGATGTCTAGGCTGATAAGCTTGTGGTCGGATCTGACCAATGAGGAATTGACCTCTGGTGTGGAACACCGGTTTCCCATGTTGGTAATGACGAGGTCTAGGATATTGCTGCACCTGGTGGGGGTGTGAATAAGTTGATCCAAGGCATTGAAATTTATGAATTCTAGAAAACGTTGAGCAAAAGAGTTGGTACATGAGTAGTTTTCCCATTTAATGGTGGGGTAGTTGAAATCACCCATTATTAGGGTGTTGGGTTGTACCCTAATACTTTCCAGTGTATCAAGAAATGAGGAGTGTGAAACCTGGGGCATGGTGGGGGGTCTGTAGCAAGCTACAATTTGGATTGCGGTCTTGCCCAGAGTTAGTTGCACTTGGATAATCTCGGATGCATTATGCTGTGCAACTAGCCTGGAGGTGTGGATATCCTTAATGAATATGGACACGCCTCCGCATTTAGTGCTTCTTTCTGAGTTAGGTGGCCGAAAGGTGTGGTATGAATTGAAGCCTGGTAATACAGGGGTGCTCTCTGGAGCTTTGAACCAGGTCTCTGTCACTGCACAGATGTCAATGTTCTCCATTTTAAGGAGTGCCTCGAGTGAGTGCATTTTGAGGTTTAGACTTCTAGCATTGAGTAGCATTACCCTCAGATTTTGCTTGCTTGTACCTGTTACGGTGGTGAATTTGTCATTTGAACCTTGCCTAAAAAAGGCACTATAGGGGTGGCAAGAGTCTTAGCCAGTATCCGGAATCCTAAGGGCGACAGGTGCAGGCCATCTCTGGCAAAGCATCGTGGACTGTCGATCATGTCGTCCCAGGCAGACAAATACTGGATCCCCTTAGAATGACACCAGAAGCTTAGCCAATTGTTGAAATCAATCATTTTGTCCTTGTACTGTGGTAAAATTCTGGGTGATGGCAGGATGCTACTCAGGGTTAGGGTCATACCTGCCTGGGATACAAGATCGGAGAGCTCCTCCATGTCTCTTTTCATGTAGTCCAGGGGGGTACGTCTCAGGTCATTTACACCAACATAATATACAGCACTGTCCTAACATGCTGTGTTCCTTGGTCAGTCATCAATCATCTGACCAGTACTGTGGTGCAGCACGTGTTAAAATAATTCTATATTATTGCCCTTACAATGTTTAAGGGCATTAAGTGAGAATATGTTATGCATTTGGCAAATAGGTAAAGCCATGTTGACTAGCATAAACAAGCATTGACTGTTATTTTATAAGTGGGGAGCAAAGGCATCCACCTCTATGTGAGCTTGTGAGATATCTCCCATAGCACATATCTGGAGCAGTTGGGAGATGGAACACATATGGTATTCATGTTAACTGGCAGGTTTACCAACACATGTGGCAGATGATACACATGCCATTCAACATGACTTGGCAGTTTGAGTTGTACACCTCATGGTTAATGTAGACCCTATCCTGTTCCCCATTTCTTATTGTCATGTGTACTTGACTCCAGTGTAAAGCACACATTAATTTAGGATAATGCAATACATTACAATTGTAGCATTCTTCTGAAAATATAGAACTAATGTTTAAATTTGCCATGTTGTAGCATGCCAGACAGCGATGTTTTGAAGAGCGTGGAAGGTGATGCCTTTAACACAGCAAGCATGCCCGTGCTAGTTTGTGAAATGTCCCAGTCACTAGGAATAGCATTTAAACACATAGCTTACTTTTCACTGGGATGGTTTCTGCACTCATCTCTGTCTCTGAGTCAATGCTGTGGGAGATCACTCAGTCCCTCCAGTGTCTATGTGTCTATGTGCCCTGCAAACCTTTCACGTTCTGTGTGTATGGCTATTGCCAGCAGCAGCAGCAGCAGTCTTTTCAGTCTGTATTAGAGACAGATGTATTCAAAAAGCAGCAGTTAATAACAATCTATTTTGCCTGCTTTGTGTCTGTACTCCAGTATTTTCTCAATCCACACAAAAAAGGAAATGGAGATAATATGGATGCTTTTATATCTTGTTGACTAACTCGACAGGATTGGTTGATTATCATGCAGTTCAGCTGTGTATACTATAATTAGCATCTCTGAAGCACAGAGTAGGACACATGCAATCAATTATTTATGTACTCCATTATAAGAAGGCAAATGAGTAGCTGAGTAAACTGATGTGGTTGAGATTTAGTGCATGATTGTAACTTAGATATACATTTCTTCAGATTCACCATATTTCGACAGAGGAGTATTACACTCCATCAAGTATGTATTCATCTTGTAATCTAAATAATGCATATGCTGGAATGTAGATAATAAAGGTGAAGTGAATCTGTATGCATGTGGTAGAAACATACTCATTACATGGGCTTCTTTACCAGCAATGTGAGAGCTACAGAGGATGCAGAGTAGGCATATGGTATAATGCTGTGCGCTATGTACACATGTTCCATGGAAAGATCCTTTGATAGTACTTATAACATTTCCCTGTTGTTTGTTTAACAACATTGTTCCTGACCTTGTTATTTACTGTTTGTTTGGGGGGGGATGATATCCTGCAATGTCAGGTACTAGAGTGGACTGTTATGTTGAGTGGGGGACATAGTTCAGTATCTGTTAGGGCACAATCAAGAATATGTTACTCTTGTTACACTCTTAGCTTGTAACCACCCTTGTTATTTACTGCCTACTGTTGAATCTTTACAGTTTAATGCACTGTTGAATACTGGCAGCCTTCCTTTAATGCATTATCTGTACAAGTTGTACTTATGTGATCATTATATGTGTTATCATTATTTTGTCTTTCAGTAAACGATATGCCCCCTAGACGTAGGCCACCATTCTCTGAGGCCAAAAATGAGCTGATTAAAAATGCACTCAGACAACACCATGAAGTTCTGCTGTCAAGAAGCCAAGCAAGAATGGCTGAATATGCAGAATTCTGGGTTAACCTTGTCCAAAATGCCAACAGGGAAGGCTGACAGAGTCGTACGTATGAGCAGGTGCATCACAGAGCTACTGATATGATACATTCAGCCAGAAGGTGTACAGCTGAAGTAGCACATGATCATGAGGTCACAAGTGGTGGGCCTGCAGCAGAGGAACCCCTCAGCACCATTGTAAAATTCCTGGCAAATATTGCCACTCAGGAAAGCTCCCAGCAGTCCAAGTATGTCCTTGATGTGGGTGCCACTCCTGTGACTTAAGAGGAGCGTCCAGGTAGGCTTTGTTAGATCAGCAGTAGAATACAGTTGCAGGCATTCTGTAATAGTGTATAGTCTTTTAATGTGTGACAGGTTGCTTTTTGGTGGGAGGTAATTAAGATAGCTGCAGTGTTCAGGTCCTGTAACTGCCACAGGAATTACTGGCCCATATCTCCACATAGGACATCTCCCAGTAACTCTTCAGCCATTATGTTCTGGATGTGGGTGCCACTCCCGCATCACATGTGTGGCTGCCAAGTATGCTTTGTTACATCATCATTAAAATAGTTCTGCATTCTGTTCATAAGTGTATATAGTTATTTCAAGTTGTATGTGTGCTGGTTGGGGTATTTCATATAGCTGCAGTTTTATGCCCATTTAAAGGTTGTCAACCACATTCCTGCTAAAATTTATTTGACCATACATATAGATGAGTAAAAGTATTAACCCCTGTTGTACTGTTAAATGTGTGGTGCTTTTACCATTATGTCATCCTTTAATTTTCCCAGGACCATCAGGAATTCACCAAGCAAGGCCTGCAGCAGTTGGCAAGTAGAATCATTTTTTGTTTGTACTGTACATGTATATTCCCACATATCTGCCATACTATCCTCTCAGGCCTGCTGTATGTATTGCAGTACTGTATGTATAACTGTCCACTGCACAGGTTTTTCTGAATGTCAAGATTTTGTACTCATCTTTCTGGCCTGTATTTAAGATCATAGTAACTGAGTGGCAGATTACTGACAAGTCATTAATAATTGCAAATATTAAAAAATATGACTCAGATGTCACATTCAAACTGCATACCTTTCAGATCTGTCATGGTGAAGCAAAATCTGTTGTTCCACCAGCTGTATAGGTTTATAGTTGCATATTATGTCACACTTGTCCTTATTCTTGAGCCTTTATACAACCACTA
This sequence comes from Protopterus annectens, assembly GCF_019279795.1. Lineage (NCBI taxonomy): Eukaryota > Metazoa > Chordata > Ceratodontiformes > Protopteridae > Protopterus > Protopterus annectens. The sequence continues at coordinate 1,848,890,237 of NC_056726.1, forward strand.
TTTATGGCTTTGTCCATACTTATTGCTGTAAGTGGTTGATAGGTTTAAATATCTGTAATGGTGACAGCAGTGTAAATTCCTTAACATATATTGCAGCATAATAGTGCAGCTATTAATGTCGTCCTGTTTTTCTTTTTACCACAGGTGAACATGGAAGTAGCTCTGTGTCCTCTGTGCCACCTTATGTTAGTGTCTCATCAGAGTCTGATGATGATGGTGGCCAAAGTGTGGCAGAATCAGGGGTTGCACAGGCTGGATCTGACACAGAAGTTGACATCCAGCACCCACACTCAGGATCCCCAGACACAGCCAGTATGCCTATGGATACCCAATCCACTGAGGCCACAGATATTGAACATTTGAAGGGAGAGGACGTAGATCAGGGAAAGTTGGCAACCACGGCCTCAGTGCCTGTTGACACTGTCCATAGCCAAACTGTTGGCAAGGTGCCATACAGTCGGATTGATAGCGTTGCTCATCAGGGCCTGCTGTCCCTCCTCCACCTGGTGCAGGTGTCTCTTCATGTGCCACTTGATGTATGTTTAGAGCTGCAATGGAGGCACAGGCATGTTCAGAATGTCACTCCAGAAGAATGCTCAGAGTTCTAGAAGTAGCACAATCTGACATCTGTGACTGCCTCCACCATGTTGTTGATGCACTGGATTGGTTCAATGCATGTATGAACAGGATGTATCCATGAGAGAGCACAGAGTATTTGTCATGGAACACACATTGTCTGTGATGGAACATCTGCTGGGAGGGGAACGTCAACCTCGTAGACGTAGGTCAGTAATTACATCTACTGACAGCCAATGTGGCTGTGTCTGATCAACCTCCTGTAGTGGCAGTACATCCTCTGCTCCATCAGAGAGTGTGCTCTCCACACCCAGACATAGCAGACCATGGGGCTGTGGTCCTGGGCATTCACATGAAGACAGCATGTCCAGCAGACATCAGTCACCCTCAGGTAGTAGCACGCCATCTGACCTTGGGAGTGGAGGTGTCAGTGCAACTCCTGGCACAGCCATATGTCATGGCCGGGGATGAAGATTATAACTGTCAGCTCCACGATACATGGCTCACAGCTGTCTGACATACAGACATGTACATCTAGCACTGAGCTTGGCTGTGTTCATGCATACACACACACACACACCAATGTCACATTGAGGACACCTACTGACACACACGTTACATATACATGTTCCATGTTGGTTGCTGCCCTTACTAACCTTTTGTGTCAGCCTAGGCCTCCTGCACCTCCACAAACCACTCTGTGCAAGTGATGACTGTGCCACATCCCTGTTGTCTGTCTTTTGTCTTCAGGGATGCAAACGTTATGTGTCTGATTCACACAGTGACTACCTATATTAATATGTATTTTATATCTTCATTTGTGTTGCTGGCCTGTTACTTGTACCTGTCAGTTATATTGTAGTTAGCCAGTTAGACAATTGCTTGCATAATGATTCCTCTACTTTCCAGCTGATGCTTTTGTAAGGCTTGTGAAGTCAGTCAAAGAAATGTGTCTGATTAATATATCTAACCTTCTCTTTAAGGACTGTTTAGTGCTAAATTATGTGTGCACATCCAAAGTCAACCCATCAGATTCTGAGCTATGGATTGTAGGCAAGCACTGCAGACAAATCTCATTAGAGCAGTAATACAGTATAATGTTTTTTTTTTTTCATGGAAATTGCCATAGGATCCGAGGTTCATAGGCTGTGACAAGGGTATTGGCCTGATGGTGTTAGAAGCATAGCCCATACATCACAATATAATTTCTAATGGCAGATATAATGCATGGCTGTGATTCTTACAGAAAGGACCCCCCCATGTACAGGATAGAATCAGCAGTAATCTATGGCAGATAACATTTTCACATCAAGTAAGCCAGCCTGTGCTTAAATAGGTAAATGAATGTGCTCTGCTTGACATGGATTGGAAGCCTAATGCAGAGGACTGACAATCTTTGAGACATGTATGTGTCTCTCCAGCATGTCCTATGTATGTCATACTGTACATTAAGGTCCCTGGAACAGGTGACTGTGGTCCCATATGACCTAAGGATGTGGAGTATATTCATCCCATTTGAGCCAAAGACAGCCATGTAATGCATACATATTCTGCCTCAAAGTTATATATATGATACTGCATACATTGACAGCTTCTTCATTCTGCCCGCTGAAGACACATGTTGGAGACCCTCTAATGTTTTATTACTCAGAGATGTCAGAGGTCTGTCAACTTGCTGTGGTGTCTGGGACAATACATATCAAAAGAAAGATTATAGTCATAAATAGGGCTGATGATAGATGAGTATAGGGGATTGACAAAATTAATTGTTCTCAATGTAATGCCTTTGCTAATCGGATATAAGGTGTAGAATGCCTTTCTTCCCACAGTACACAGTTTTCAGTTGACACCTATAACAAGGTATATTGATGCAGAATTTGGGAATACTGTACTCTGGGTTATCTTTTAATAAGCAGGAACATTTATGAACACAGGGCATGGTGATGCATGTTTGTGCAGTTTGTTGTCAGATGTCATTATTGGCACAAAAATGTTTTGCCACGCATCCTCTGGAGTTTTTTTGGATGTTGGATAAGTATATGGCAAACAAGAGGGGAGACAGCACTGACACATCTGTTACCACACAGGTGACAGGTCTGCTGCTTAAGGTGAGGTCTCCCACTTTGACTGAGTATTGTTGGTATGTGATCCCATTTGCAACCCACCTGCTAACAGAAGGTGTGATATTCACCTCGGTTAGTGTCTCACTGAGACCAAATTTTGGATTGTGTTGAAGGGCTTGGCCAAATCAAGATAGGATGAGTGCACAGCCTTGTGCATGTTTCTGCTCACAGTCTTGATTTCCCACAGGTTTTGCTGGCACAAGCTACCCTTGAGAACAGCTAACTGGAACAAATATACTGTCTGGAGGTCACCTATGTCCTTTTGCTTAAGATGCATGCAGATTGTTTCCATTGCCTTTCAGCGAAGGTTGAATACAGTTATGGGACTATAATTCCAGTTGTATGTTGCCTATCCTCCATTGTGCAGGTGGGAAATGGTCACTGTATTCCATTCAGTGCGGACAACAGCAGTACTCAGACTGTGGTTGAATATGGTGCCTAGTGGAGTAGCTCACTGTTGCAGCACATGAAGAACACAGCCTGGAATGTCATGTGGTCCCATGTAGACTGAGCTCCTAGTCTTGGAGAGAGCAGTGATAACTTGATCTTTGTAGATATCACAGTTTGGAGGTGATGATGCACAAATGTTGTAAGCTTGGTGTTGTGAGGGGGGACACTTCACAGCCACCTGTGTGTGCTAGCAGGTTTGGAATTTACAGTGGGTCGATGTGTCTAGTACCATCCAGAATTAGTTAAAAATACATTTGACTGATATATATCAGTTTGCAGATGTAAATGAAGACAGGCTTATAGTTATCCCTGGATATGTGTCATAAATTATTGGCATAGCTGCTATATGAGGTCTTTTCAAGGTGTCTCATTGGTTTGGGTGCACTGAGGTGAGTGGCCTTTCAGGACTGTTTTGTACATGTTGCATTCGTAAACAGCATCTTCTTTAAAGTATTGTAGAATGTAGCAATAACAGACATCCACCAGTATGGATTGTATTTCCCGGTGGATCTGTCTTTGAGCATATCAGGCATGGCTGTGTGTATACATTTGTGTAGATGTGTAGACAGGGCATCAGGGTGGTACTTACTACAGCTGTCAATGTCCTTTGTGGAAACCTGAGCTTGGAAGTTGATTATACCATCCCTTAGGAGGGTGTAGTTACCTTGCCTGATGTTTTTGAACCTGTGTCCTCCTTTAGGAAGTCCACTAGGTATTCCATATTCTACACATACTGTTTAATGGTTGGATTAACAGTACAGGCGCTACACAGTTACCATTATATTGTTCACTCATATTGTTAAGGAACAAACCTGACATATTACAGACCATTGTGGGATGGCACACTATTTCTTCTATGGTATTTCAGTTTGCAAAATCCAGTTATGTTTGTGCAAGTGAGTTTGTCATCCTATAATTATCCAGGTGAAGCATTATATGCACTGAGTAAAAAAAATCATGTCAACTAGGCTTGCAGGGGAAACAGAGGCAAACTGATAGGTGAGGATGGGAGGTTTGAACCTGGTATCTGCATAGAGAATGCTAAAAGGAGGGGAATATGTGATCTGAGTGGTATTTTCAGGGGAGTACCTATAGGATATACATTATGTGGTCCTTCTTAAGGTGAACCTATAGTTCTGTAATCGACCTGTAAGTGGTTCAATTGCTGCTTGTTATGTAAAAGAAGGTATGACAGCTAGTTAGAGCTGTTGAAGATCTGTTCTGCTACATAGTAGCAGCCGATTGTACTGGAAAATAAGTGCATTGTCATTTCTGTATATATGAGGGCAAAGTGTTAAGGCCTCTACACATAAACCAGAACAGAGCAGGTAATAAAAGGAAACACTGTTAAAGCTCACACTGGGTCCAGAAACACTAACCTTCAAATGGATAAATGGATACTTCTACCATATACTCCTGCCACAAATGTACAGGTGAGATTTCTCTAAAAATAGATGTCATCCTAATCTTCTTATTCATTTGCTTACTGCCATGATGGATTACCACAGAGGTTGGAGGATTGCTAGACATGGATGTTTTTACAAGCACAAAAGCAATGCAAATACCATGCCATTTTCCTAAGCAGTGCTGGATACACACTCCCACTCTTGTTTATGGAGACAGACACACATACACACACACACACACACACACACACACACACACACACACACACACACACACACACACACACACACACACACACACACTACTACAGTGAAAACTAACCCCCTACCTAAGGGCACAGACTACAGAACACAGTTTTTAATGCAAGTGCCACTACACAAGTCTGATTTTATCAAGACTGAATGCGAACTTATAGTAGGCAATCTCATCAAGGGATGTAGGGAACACTAGCTTGGGAGGCCTGCATAGGCACATTGCTCATTGGTGTCATCTGAGGCTAGTACACTAACAGTAGTATACTGTTTAGAAGCCATAGCTGTGCAACAACACGAGTCCCTTATTGAGCATATTTGGATGTTTGACTTTAGCAGTGCAAGCCTCTGAGCACAACTATATGGCCGTGTCCATGAGGGAGCACACATTCTATATTACACCTTTGTTTTGTGTATATGTAGTAGAATTCAGGATATCCCATGTTTGCACTGATTATTGTTGAGGTTGGTTGTAAGGAAACACACAGATGGTTAATAAGTTGCTGTACAGATAGTTATACTGTGTCCTCAGTTTGCAATGTTTCCACATGTAGTCTTTGGTCACACAAAACATCTGGGAAATACAGAACAGTAAGAACACATGTCTATATATGTATGATGTAATAGTTAGCATACCTGTCAACCTCATAAAGCAAGAAATCTGCACAAAGCCATTATTAATAGGGACAATGTTGATATATTGCCCTTACAAACTTAGAATGTTGATACAATAACAGGTTTTGCATTAGCATGCATTTTCTGAAGGGTATGACATCCAAAAATGAAATGCATATCATTATTTACTGACTTCATTCTTAATTTAACAATAATTTTGCATAAAACAACTTTTTATGGGGAACAGCCTACAAATATTAGGTAGAAATATGGACATTCTTCATAAATCTGGACAGTTGAGCGCTATGATAGCTAGGCATAGTGAAAGTGCAAGGATATTGTGCTAAGTATACATGCATGTACGTTTCCCTCTTTTACCTGTTTGTGTGTAGTTAAGCAGGGGGCAAACGCGAGGTGCATTGCTAACATCCAGCCTTCCTATTGTGTAATATATATGTCCTGCTACAGCCCACTCCTATCACAACTTCAGGGTGTGATTTCACAAGTGCTACGGCCAATAATTGAATGTATCTTGTGTCTGCTATTGCGAGACTGACATAACTCTTATCTGCTTACTTCCATTTTTTGCAGTTTTGCTCTTCGTGCAGAATAGTTAAGCATTATTAAAATTGCTTTCAGCATGCAACACATAGTGCAGATGTGTACTAAAGCTATTAATATTAAAACATTATGGGACACAGAGTCACAGTCTGTAAAAAACAATAATTATTGCAAAAAGACCACCAAAATTTCAACCTACATCAGGATTTGAACCCTAAACATCAACCTATATCAGGATTTGAACCCTAAACACCATTAAAGCTTAATCACACAGGTTGGCTGCCTTAGTCCTTTTGGTCACAGAAGCTGCTTTACAAAACTGGAGTAATTCCTCACACAACCACCTTCATAAAAACTGTACACTGCTATCAAACCATGCACTGTATATTGTACAAGTACTTCTATGACTTATATTTAGACACAGACCAGTTAGTAGACATAACTTGTGTCATAATTATGATTACAACTATACATGTCTCTGTCTCACAATCCTGTTTTTGTGGGTGGGGGAAAAATACACATTTACTGTTAGGATACAATCTAGCCTGAAGTCATAAACTGCAGTGGACTGCGTCACTTCCTAATTTCTCTGTTGTATGATGTAACAGTATTCAGCTGTGGTTGGACTGTGTGAAGGTTTCATGCCTGATGCATAAAAATTACATAAGGTAACATCATAATAATCTAAGTGTGTGTACACACATGTTTACTTAAGTTACCTACAAAAGCACCACTGTATATTTGCATACTGTAACAAGGTAAGACATATACAAGGATATGTCATAATAATGTTCAACACTACAGTCTAGGTTCAGGTCTTACCTTGCAAATCCGGCAGTTAAAAGAGCATTAGTTCAGGGCTGACTCTGTCTGATGCAAGCAATCCACAGCCAATACATGTATAGATAAAGGTTGTGTGAGTTGCCTGGCATTAATTTTAATATATTTATGTAAGTAGGTGGTCAGTGTATATGCTATGTGTTGTCTCTTAGCCAAAGCAAGAGCATACTGAGCATGCCTATATCTACCTACAGGGACAGCATCTGTGGGGATTCTCCTCCAAGTCCTCCTGTGACTGTGGTTGTGGTGACCTAGAGACTGGTTTGAGAGTGTGTGTCCGTTCCTCTTTACTGATCCTGCTGTAGCTGTTTCTAAAGGATCAGACTGTACAGCATAGCACAAACTGTGAATATTTATGTACACGAGCATGGAGTATACTGCAAGGCTCCACCAGATATATCTAGGCACCAGAAATGTGACTTAAGAACCACAGACACATGCTCTATGATGTTCCTAGTTTGTGTGTGTGCCTCATTATGGCATTCGTCAGTGGATGTGTGTGCATTTCTGATGGGTGTCATTATCCACAATTCCAGGGCATAGCCAGTATCCCCCAATAAATGGCCCTGTGGGATGTCAGCTACAGCTGTGATGTGTTCCAGATATGGGAGTCATGATAACTGCCAGAGTTGCCAGCACACACATTCAAGATAATCCATTGAGCATTGCACATGACTTGGCAGGTGATGGAGTGGTATCCCTTGCGGTTAATGTAGATTCTACACTGCTCACCAGGTGGTGCCTTGATGAGTACATGAGTGCAATCTATGGCACCCAGTACTTCAAGGTAGTGCACTACATGATAGAAGTGTTGCATATTACTGGTCCTCTTCTCAGCAGAAAGGGGGAAATATATGTGTTCAATAGCATGTATCAGCATACCATCCAGGAACTGGTGGAGTATCCTGGATGCTGATGCCTGTGACTCCCCCATCATGTCCCCAGTTGGTCTTTGAAAAGTACCTCTAAATAATATTCTAAGGGCTATACATACCTTAGTTTCCACGGGGATGGGTTCCCTTCAGTTGGCTGTGACTCTGAGTTGAGTCCAGCAGAGCTCAAAGAGTTATTTTAATGTGTCCTGTTCCACCCTGTAGCGGTCTACAATCTCCAGCTCATGTAGTGCCTGGTAGGATACCCTGGACCTGAACACTCTTTTCCTTCTTGGCTAGTCCTATTCTTATCAGCATCAGCAGCATTGACTTCGGCCTCATGTACACACAGATGTAGAATAGCTGCAGCAGCCTCTAGCATTATGTTAGTTAAAAGTTCCAAGTCTCTACTCCAATGTTGTTGAGGTATCAAGGGAAAATTAGAATGTAGGTTGCATGTATACTTTATACATTTCTTGATTAGGACCACCATCTGGTATTGGCTACTTTACATTCACCTGCTTAGGATGTAATTACCAGGATTTACAACTCCTGCTGCAGTTAGCAGTATTGCACTCTGCACACCAACGTGCAGCAGATCGCAGCTATGTATAATGACAGAAACTTATGTAAAACATTTTATTGTATCATCCCTATTGTCGTGATACATACAGAATATGCTAATTACAGATAATTGCACTTCATTTCTATGACCTACAATGTCAGCACAGTATGATTAAAAGCTGACATACCCTGTACTTGAACTCAACACTATCTACAGTTGCTCCACAGGCATATTCAAGCAAAGTTTTCTAACTAGAGGGGATTAGTAGAGCACAGCCCCACTTTCTGGGTTTGTGCGATGCTCAACAGTTCCAAACATTATTGATTGAATGCATCCAGTTTCTATTGTTGGATGTTTAGCTCATGGCATTACAAGGGTGGTCTGCTTACACAAACAGGGATTCCATTAACATTTCTGTTTGCTCAAAGCAGCGCAATGCACACACAAGACCCCATAAAATCAGAACAAAGTTACCTGATACATCCCTCTGATGTCATCAACATCCATGGAAAATATAAACACTGTGTAGGAACTTACACAGAGTGAACAGCCCTACATGGTCCCTGCTTTTTGTGATTCAACAAATCCACTAATTTTGTACATCATTTACATAATAACCATGCTGACAGACTGGAAACTACACAGATAGTAGCCATGTAAGCTGGGCAATAGTACAGGAGCACTGAGTTAAAGACACAATTCAGGGTATTACTGTACCTGTTGTGGCAATACATCATACCCAGCTTTTAAATTAGATTTTTATTATTCATTTTCAAACTTTTTGCGCATAGTGGTGTATTGCGCAAATTTGTGCTAAAATAAAAACTATAACATTTCTAGTGATCTGACAAACATTACTGATTCTTTTAGACATCCTTGCCCATTAAATGCATGTTTTTACATTTTCATGGGCATTTCCTCCATATTTCTGAACTTCTACATGCCCTTGCTTCTGTGTAGGCTCCTGTACGTGGAAAATGTTTCCTTGCACTTCCAACACACACAGAGCCTACAAGGGTTTTGGATTGGTCCACCGTGTTGGTTTCCTTCATTAGCAATTATGCTGAAATTTGCATTCCATGAAACTTTCCGTTGATGCATGTGAATGAATGTGATTGCATGCTGCTACATGGACTTTACTGAATCTAAAACTCACTGCGCCCATGTTCGCATCACGCCACAAAGTGAACACAGAAAAAATTACTGTGTTAGCTTTACTGAATTTGCACCAAGCAGCTGAAGCAAGCTGCTGCCTTCAAGATTCAGAAATTAAATTTATAAATACTAGCCCTGGCACATCTACAGCAAGCAAACCAATCAAAACAAATAGGTAGTTTGCTTGCTGTGGGCACCAAAGATAAAGTTCAGTAACTGCCTTCTCTGTACCTTCTCCTCCACCTGCCACTCAGAAGTCCTCAGAGTGGTGCCAAAGAAGACACCCACACAAGATGAAGTGGAAAGGGGGTGGGAAGTAGCCTGGACTGTCAGACTTCCATGTAGGACATTTTTGCAGTTTCTCCTGCTTCCCATATAGGGGAAAAAGATATTTCTGCAAAATGTCTTTTTTAATTATTTAGTGCAAACTATGGCCTTGCCAAGACACCACCCTTGGTGATTGCACCTTTTGCCCCATCCTTGCTATGTTACTGCTAGGAACAGACTAAGGCTTTGATATGTAAACAAGGTGTGTGGTGTGCAGTGAGCATTTGGACAGAAATGAACCACTTGCATCTTGTAAAAAGTCATTGCCCCATGTTGTTGTCAGTGCAGGGAGAATGAATATGTTCCAGGAAATATATGCAAATGATCACATATTGTCATAGAAATTAAACCTGGTAGGGAAATGGTGTCATAATATGCATAGTTTTAATTCATGGTCATATTTGAGGGAAATTACACATCATTATACACTGGAATATAAAAGAGTAAAATATGCCAAAATATCACAGTTGCAGACATCAAAAACACTAGGATTAGCGGCATCAGTTGTGCAGCAGCATACATTAGCAATTAGCAATGCTACTCCCCTCCAGTATATGTGAGGTGGTATTTAAAACCAAAGAAATTGTACCACCAGTGGGTAACATTCACCAGCTTCACCAATCAGAAGATAATACATCTATTCTGTGTAGCTCAGCACATATGGGCCTTAGCTGACATGTGTCACCCACACACAGAATAAATAGGAACACATGGCATTACAATACCAGTGGAAATCAGGACAACAGTGTAGCTAAGGCAGGTTGAAAGAGGCAACTGCCCCGATAAAAAGGGTTGGGGGGCACAGTCCACCGATCTCAATTACTCTTTACCGGCTTTTAAAAGTCAGTATTGCATTTGTAGCCAATCCTGAGTTTTATAATAATAAAATAATAATAATAAAAAAAAATATATATATATATATATATATATATATATATATATATATATATATATATGGGTCCCTATCTATTCACCGACAATTCATTTCACTGAAACTCATTTCACGACAGTTCATTTCACGACAGAAAGATGTGCCCCCTTCAAAAATTGTTAGGTGGGGCTTCGCCCACACCCCATTGTGGGGCTGTGCCCCCCACACGCCCCTAACTATATATATCAACTCCAGGGTCGCACAACATTGGGGAAGGGGCACATCTTTCTGTCGACGAAATGAACTGTCGATTTAAATGAGTGTCAGTGAAATGAATTGTCGGTGAATAGATAGGGACCCATATATATATATATATATATATATATATATATATATATATATATATATATATATACATATATACATATACACAGACACACACACACACACACACACACACACACATATATATATATATATATATATATATATATATATATATATATAGTGTCCAAATGTATTAACTCCCCACACACACATCGATAATGCATTTCAGATCCCTGGCTTATGACACCTGTCTGTACAGAACCCACAGTGTGTATTTGAACTCTAGAATGACATTGCACATGTACAAACCCACAGTATCGTAAATAATATGTTAAGTGTTCTCAAACCTGATTACACAACCTTGATGGGGGTATACTCCACTATGATGTGGCAATATAGCTGAAATGAGTGCCATATAAACAAACAACTCAGAGGCCAAATAAAGTCTATAAAAGCCAAATCTGAAGTAAATTTTGCCTCCCAGGCCAAGGACAGCTACAAGGTATTCTTTAACTATGTCCACAACCTCAAAGGCAATACACAATTGTGTGCAGAGCTCATTGTTAATGGAGCCACCAATACTGAGCCAGCAATATTTATGCAAAGGACAAAGCAAAACTAATCAATACAAAAAACAGCAGCAGTAAAGATATCTGAAGAGATATACAAGCAAAGGCATCCAGATATGGAACATTTTACAATACAACATAAAAAAACAAAGAGGGAAAGTAGAAAAGAGGATCAGTAATGGAAAAGTTAAAGCAATAGAAACTGAGGTTATGGATTACCTGCAAAGTGAATCTAACTCTGATAACATCACACCAGGATACAGCAATGGATCCCCAACTGAAGAGAAAGCAGTGGTGCGGGAAACATCTCATCAGTTGCCATATGAACATACTTTTGAGCCTTCCATAGGAAACCAGTACAAAAGTTCAACTGAATTTGCATAGCAAAGGAAGGAACAGGGAATTGTGGCAACTCTGACACAGTCAATGTTCGAGTGATAGGTCAGTGAGCTCCCATATAAAAGAGCAACGGATGACACAGGATGAAACTGAAGAGAATGTGGCACAGGAAGATGTTCTGGAACTTTGTATAGAATGCCAGCAGGAAATGGAGAACAAAGAATGTGCTCTCAGTTCAGAAGAAAATGATCTAAGACAAGAGTTGCTTGATTTAATAGAGATGGGAAGACATATTAAGATCAATGAAAGGAATAGACTACAGAAATACAGATCAAGTCAATAAAACCCAAAAAGTTAGAAGCTTGATAAAACAAATGAACACAGTAATTAGGACTGTTCATACAGATTAATGTGATATAACAGAAGTGAATAGGATATATTACTGAAAAACAATATAGAGAAGAAACCACACAGTAGCACAGATTCTCCATACGGCCAAAAAGCGAGTCTAGTCGTGCCATGAAAGTGGTCAGGACTTGGTTGTTGTTACTGGATTCGGTAACACCTCCAGCTGGTTGGTCATTGCTGGTTGCAGCATTCCTAAAAACTTCAGGAATATCATCCAAAGATGTGCTTAAACTGTGGGAAACTTTCTCCGACGCCATAAAACAAACTTGTAAACTGAACAGGCAAAACAGACTACTGAAAAACAAAATAGAGAAGAAACCACACAGTAGCACAGAACGAAATGATAAAGCGCTTTTCGTTTATTCCAATAAACAAACTTCTTCAGATCAAGAAAAACAAAAAGTCACAGCTTAAATACTCTCTGGGCTAATACTTACAAAGTCAATTAACTACTTAAAGTGAAAGCTGACTTACAAGACACGCCCTATTTGCAAACACAACTAGACTAAAAACTGCTTTTAAAGTAAAACTGACCTTATGTGTATTTTTTGCTGAGTATTTTTTGCTGAGAATTTGTAGTTTTATCTTGATACTTTTATTACTAATTATGTTCAGCACACTTGATGTGCTTCAACATACACAGTTTAGTGCACTAACATAGGTATTTGTATTAACTCAGTTTTACAAACACCAGCGGAGTTTTTATGCACTTGTAATTATTATTTCTTTGCCTCACTAGCTTAGTAGTAGGCTAGATTTACACATTTTTATAGACAACACTAGTTGTACTTTTAGTCTGACTATTTGGATTTTTAGCTTTTACTTTAAAAGCAGTTTTAGTCTAGTTGTGTTTGCAAATAGGGCGTGTCTTGTAAGTCAGCTTTCACTTTAAGTAGTTAATTGACTTTGTAAGTATTAGCCCAGAGAGTATTTAAGCTGTGACTTTTTGTTTTTCTTGATCTGAAGAAGTTTGTTTATTGGAATAAACGAAAAGCGCTTTATCATTTCGTTCTGTGCTACTGTGTGGTTTCTTCTCTATTTTGTTTTTCAGTAGTCTGTTTTGCCTGTTCAGTTTACAAGGATATATTACTGCTCAGCTAAATTAATATAGCAATAACCCACACCTGGGTGTGGGTAATGCTGGATTTACCCACGGTTGGCATGGTTTGGTCACGAGGGTGAAGCCCGAGTGGCCAAACAAAGCCAACCATGGGTAAATCCAGCATTACCCACACCCAGGTGTGGGTTATTGCTATTATACAATGACATTATTTAAGAAAAAAATAATATTTTTTCTTAAATAATGGCATTGTATAATGCCTCCTTGCTGCCCGTCCGCAGCTATCTGGTATTCTGCGGCAGTTCTGATGTACTGCGCATGCGTATGCCTATGCAGTACATCAGAGCTGTGGGCAAAAGCAATGGAGAAAACAAGATCTCTGTTGCTTTTTACTGTTTTGCTATGTTAAATGGGTTTAACATAGCGACACAGCTTTAAAAAAAGCAACAGAGAATCTCCATTGCTTATTTTAAAGCTCTCGCTATGTTAAACCCATTTAACATAGCGAGACAGTTTTGAAAAAAGCAACGGAGAAAGCAAGATCTCCGTTGCTTTTTACAAACTGTTTCGCTATGTTAAATGTGTTTAACATAGGGAGACAGCTTTAAAATAAGCAACGGAGATCTCCGTTGCTTATTTTAAAGCTGTCTCGCTATGTTAAACCCATTTAACATAGCGAGACAGGTTTAAAAAAAAAGCAACGGAGAAAGCAAGATCTCCGTTTTTTTTTACACACTGTCTTACTATGTTAAAGGAGTTTAACATAGCAAGACAGCTTTAAAAAAAGCAACGGAGATCTCCGTTGCTTTTTTAAAACCTGCCTCGCTATGTTAAACTCCTTTAATATAGCGAGACAGTGTTTTAAAAAAGACTTATACTAATGGAAAAAGTCCGGGCGACCGGACCTTTTTCCATTAGTATAAGTCGATTTACAACGTGCACGCTGATTGATCAGCGTGCACGTTTTGGAATATTAATGGGGGGTCATGGTATAATAACAGATAAAGCCTTACCACAAAAACACAGGGCAGTAAGGGAAAGGAAGGGGAGAAATTGAATGCTATCATGGAAGTATCAAACAGAGAAAACTATAAAGCAATTAAGACTAGATACATCACTTTTAGGAGAGTATAGAAAAGACAACAGATCAACAAACATACTCAAAAGGATAGACATGATAAAAGCAATGTGCAGTATCAGAACAACTCAGGATTTATTGTGTACTGTCGCAAATTATAAACTAAAAATACTAGCACTGGCAGAAAAACTTAGAAGATATGCAGATAAATATAAAGAAAAAGTACAAAATAATCAATTTATTGATGACCCAAAAAAGTTTTATTGAGAATTGGGAAACAAGGCAAAAGGAAATACTACCAAAAAAAAAAAAAAAAAGAAATAGATACATTTTGGAGAAATATCTATGAAGATCTTGTGGAACATAACAAAGATGCTAAATGGGTAGGAGAAGTAAAAGAAAGAATAAGAAGTTCAAATGTACAGGATATAAAATGGGATGAAGTTAACGACCAGACAGAGATTGAAACAAAGTTAAGAAAAGCTCCTAATTGGAAAACCCCAGGCCCAGATGCAATATCTAACTTCTGGCTAAAAGTATTAATATCTTTACATGAAGATTTAGCCATGAGTAAGAACTATTTATATGTGCACCCCAAACAGACACTAGTTAACAATAGGAAAAATAATACTTCTACTTAAGAGCAAACCTACAAGATATCCTAAAACTATAGACTGATAACTTGCCTTCTGATTGTGTATAAAATATACACTGGAATTGATGCCAACAGAATTTATAGTCATTTAGAAGAAAACTCAGTCAGGGCAATAGAACAAAATGGTGACAAAAGAAAGTCACATGGAACAAAGGATCACTTGTTGCTAAACAAAGTCATAATGGAAAACTGTAAAAAGGGGAAAAATCTAAGTATGGCATGGGTAGACTACAAAAAGTGTGCTTACAAATGTATAAGATAGACCCTACACTGATCAATTATATTACAGCAACCACGAAACAGTGGCAAACTACTTTGCAGCTAAGCCATGATAAAATTTCAAAGGGGATAATCCAGGGTGATTCTTTGTCACCGCTGCTCTTTTATATTGACCTTAAGCCATTACGCTGTCTACTTAACAGATTAGGTCATGGCTACATTCTGGCTCCCAGAAAACAGCAAAGTGTAAAGACTTCTCATCTTTTTGTGGATGATGTAAAACTGTTTATTTAATCATGTAAGGAACTGAAAGCACAGCTGCAAGTGGTCAAAACTTTTTTCAGATGATATAAGAATGTCATTTGGTCTAAGCAACCTTTAAAGCAGGAAAGCTGCAGCACCAAGAAAACATCAGTTTGGGAGAAGAATGTGATATAAATGAAACTGAGCAAGAGGAAGTGCATAACTATTTGGGAATTGATGAAGGATCAACAATAAAACATGAACAAATGTGAATAAAATTTAGTAAGGAATATTTTAGAAGACTAAAATTTATACTGAAAACAGGGTTGACATCAAGGGACAAAATCTAAGCTATAAACCAATTTGCTCTTCCTGTCCAAACTTACAGATTGACTGGCCCCAAAAGGTGTTGGTTAGAAAAATACGAAGGATGCTTCATGCTCATCAAATGATTTATAAAAATCAGTGCATACCAAGACTATATATATTCCCCATTCTGAAGGAGGTATGGGCCTCCTGAAAATTGATTACACATATAGATTTTCAATTGTGGGATTGCATACATATCTGCTGACCTCACAAGACCCAAATGTAGTGAAAGTTTTAAAACCTGAGGAAAATATGTCTAAAATGACTTCCCTGCTTAGTTTAGCAGAAACATATCAGTGTCAAGCAGCAATGGAAATCAAACCAGAATGTGCCAAAAAACAAAAGAAAGAATACAAGGTGAAGCATCAGAAGAGAAGACAAGAATGTGGACAATGCATGAATACAGTTGCAGGTATAGAAAACTCTTGAAATAAACAACCTCATGTTGATCAGGATCAGACAAAATGAATGGTTAAGGAGAGGTGAATTTAAACCAAAAGACAAAAGGTTAATATTGGCAGCGCAAGGTAGCCTACTACGTACAGGTTAGTTTATAAAGTCCATTGAACATGTGGGAGAAACAGACAAATGTAGGTTTTGTAAAACAAAATTGGAAGCAGTCACACATCTTGTTGCTGGTTATGATATGTTAATGGCAGAAGGACTGTATACTAAAAGGCATAATAATGTGGCAAGACTGTTGCACTGGGGATTGTGCAAACATTATAATATTGAAGTAGTTGAAAAACACTGGAAACATGAGCCACAAAAGATTATAGAAAATGAAGTTTACATCACATGGGATCACCCATTACCAACAGTTCAAAGAATAGATGCGAGGAAAAACAGATATAGAAGTCCATGAAAAGAAGACAAAAGCAGCACTAACATTGAAATCGCTACACTCAGTGACTACAGTGTGTTATGTACAGAAAGACACAAAGTCATAAAATACCAGGATTTGCATGCAGAAATGGGGGCAATGTGGAAGAAAGATATTCAGACAGTTCAAGTAGTAGTAGGAGGAGCAATGGGTCTTATAAAAAAGAATTTACAATCGTACTTAGATATGTTACCAGTACAGGTAACTCCATATGAACTGCAGAAGGAATCATTAGTAGGACATTGCAGGTGCTGAGAAGAGCACTTCTGACTAACATCAAAGACTGAAATAATACTAATTTCATGAACATTAACTATACTTTGACATATGAATGGGGTCCATTCCTGTAATGGTATTAGAAACCCAAAAGACTTGGAGAAATTACAAAGAAATAAGCCAGAAGATATAGCAAACCTACTGGCCAACAAATATAGCTCCAGCTTTACTCCTCTCTCCTCCTGAACCTTCCCTTATGAAGTACCATCAAATAGAACACCCCCAGCTATCACTAAGGAACAGTTCCTTAATGCTCTCTCTATGGCAAGAACACTGCATCAGTGGGACTAGATAATATCCCAGGATGCCTTCTAAATAGCATAAAATATAACCTATCAGGGCCTCTGGAATTGCTATTTAACTGTAGCCTCCAAACAGGCTTCATGCCTCATGAATGGAGAACAGCAACCATCATCCCTCTGCACAAAGGTGGGCCAGCTACAGACCCCAGAAACTAGATACCTATAAGTTTCATTAGTCTCATATGCAAAGTCATGGAAAGAATTATCGTGGAGATGATCAGTAGTGACACAGGAAGCATCCAGACACTGGACCCAACCCAATTTGGTTTCATCAAGGGAAGGACATGCCTACTGAACCTGATGGACTTCTTTGAGAAGGTCAGCAAAGCAATGGATGAGGGCAAAATGATTCAAACTGCCTACCTTAACCCGGCCAAGTCATTTGACACAATAACCTACTCAAGCATTGTTGACATACTCAGGAGGTTAGGTATAAACCCTTATATCATCCAGTGGCATACCTGTCAACTGTACAGATTGTCACAAAATGTCTGGATTTTTGCCTCACATTTTTGGTCTGTTTCTCAAAAATTGTGATTTTCTAGCAAATCTTTGAGGACTGAATTCAGAAAATGACAGACATTTGAGATTTAGACTTCATACCCTTCAAAAATTCATACTAATGCAAACTTTGTTGTTTTATCAGCTTTTTTAAGTTTGTAAAAGCAGTATTTAAAAATTGTCTCTATTTTTTGGACCTTTGTCCCCACCCTCCATCCCCATTATTTATGGCTTTGTACAGATTTCTTGCTCTAAGATGTTGCCAGTTATGTCCAGTGGATAGCCAGCTGGCTCACAGACAGGGCCCAGGAAGTTAGAATTGGGAGTTCAACGCTACTACGAGACCATTCACAAGTGAAGTATCCCAGGGATCTGTAATGGAACTGCTCCTTTTTGGCATTTACTTCTTTGAAGTCAAGGCCAATGTCAATAGCCTATGGCTGACTAAATCTGCAGATGACTGCAAATCGGTAGCAGTCATAGAATACCCCACCACAGCTCTCAACCTCTTAGCCCCAAAATTTTGGACAAAGCCTAAAATAATGGAGGACAAAGGCCCAAAAATAAGGACATGTTTTAAATATTGCTCTTACAGACTTAGACAGTTACTAGAATAATGACTTGTGGTAGCATACATTTTCTGCAGGATATGAAGTCTGAAACTCAAATGATGTCATCATTTAGTGACTTCAGTCCTCCTTGATTTGTCAGAAAAACACATTTTATGAAGAACAGACCAAAAATATGATGTAAAAATCTGGACATTCTGCAAAAATCTGGGCAGATGAGAGGCATGTCCCCACTGACACAAATGTTCTTTAGGAAGGGCTGACACAGACAAATAACTGGTATTAGAGCCATTGACTAAAATGAAATGCATAACAGTATCCTTCAGGATGTCATCCACCCCTGGTAACTATCATATTGACAACACACCCCTAAGAGTTGACCCAGTAGTCAGGGACTTAACACAGACAGTAATCTAGCCTTTGACCATCACATGGCACCCTGTAAATGGTTCATCTCCCAGGCACTGGCTTGTAAATGTTTCACCTCCCAAGCCCATGCTTACACTTATCACAGGTACCAGAACTTGTCACAGATTTGGGATGCATGTCTAGGGTTAGAAAATGCACTTGTGGTCATTAGCCTAGTAAACACCTATGAATCTATGAACATGTCTACAGTAGTTAGGAAGTCATTCTATGTTGTGCAACTTATAAACAAAGGTATGGCATCTAGGTCCAAGGAGGTCACTGTTTCACTACATTCAGCATTCATTAGACATATCATTGAGTACACTGCCCCCTTTGGTATGTACCTAACCAGGCATATTCAGCAATTGGAATGTCCACAGAGGTTCCTGAATAAAGAATACAGGGAGAGAGTAACATGTCCTATGTAGACTGCAGCAGGGCCCTATTTCTGTATTCTCTCTCCTACAGGTTGTTGGGGAGATCTATGCCTTGCATACAAGACATTAACAGACCCCACCCTGATGGACCTCCTGCATATCTGCAAATCAAACAGCACCTGAACTACCCATTCTAAAGATGTAAATCTTCCCTGTGACACAAATAGGACCTGCTGCAGAGACAGGTATGTATACCAGAGACTACCCCCTTCTCAGGATAGATTCCCCATCCATGTGAAGCAGAGTTCCTTCATAACTCAATTCAAGTGTAACTTGGACATGGATGGGGAACAGGGAATTCATCCTTGGTTTGGCATCTGTGTCTCTAATGGACACAGATAGTCTGTACACTTATCAAGGGTACCAGAACTTGTCAGTGATTGGGATGCATGGCTAGGCTTAAGAAAGCCTTTGTGATTGTTAGTTTAGTAAACACCTATAAGCCTATGATCCTGCCACGGCCAGACAGATATTCCTAGCATGTTTCATGCTGCATAATATGCTGGTGAAGATACAGACTGGGCAGCCCCATGATACTCTTACAGTTAGAGTGCGAACACAGTTGGCCTAAAGAAAAGGCACAACACATTGCTCAATAAAAGTGAGGAAGAACTGGAGCAAGCTGTAGACCCTTAACCTCTCCAAGACAATTTTGATCTCAGTACACAGGAGCAGCACAGGCAAAGCAGTGATATCTATAATATATATACACATATCTATAATATGTGTACTACTGACAACCAGATTGACATCATTAGTGCTTTTATATGAGTGCTTTGCCTTCAGTGACATTGTGTTAATACATCTCTCACATACCATATCAGTTGTTTCAGAATTAGCTAGTTGTGAGTAAACATGAGGCAATTTCTACATTGCATCAGGATGCCTATATCCACAAAGCTGGTAACGAAGATAGTGGGAAAGTTCATACCCATGGCAACAGGACTTTTTTACTGGTTAGGCAGTTGCAGTGAGAAAATAAAGTAATGTTAGGAGTATCTGGTTTGCAACTCAAGGCAGCACTTGTCACTGCAAACTAGTTGCCCTGTGTACAACTAGGTATTGGTGAGATTTCAAGGGTGCTTTTGCAAGAAACATGTCAGCTCAAGGTGTCATAGTCTATACAGGGCACTGCCAAACACTTGAGGGGAAACTAATAAGTAGACCCTGATGATTTATGGATGAAGTATTTAGGGAGATATTCTGAAGTTATGTTAGACAGCAGTTAATCAAGCAGTACTTAACATTAGTTTTGTCAAGAATGAAGAAAAGAGGAGATTCACCTGATTGGTTTCTGCCTGGATACTACTAGTGCTGGTCTCACCACAGCTTCATGCTAGCTGGATACAAAGCGCTTTTACTTTTCTCACCAGAAGCAAAACTGTAACACCAGTCACAATATGGAAAGCAGGTCACAGCCTCTGGTGATCATCACTCTTCTCCCACATGATGTAGGGGTTTGTAGGCTTCTTGCAGCCTTTTCCTGATAAACGCCTTGAATAGCAACCACACCGGTCAGGAAGGTCCAACACAGACCCTCACTGCCCAGTCATTAACAATTAGGAATCAATGCCTTTTGCTCTTTCTCTCTCCACGAGCAAAATATAAGCACAAATTCCAAACTGGAACCTATGAATCAGTTATCAGGCTTTCTGGTGATCAGCAGTCTCTAGTAAATAATGTCCCTATGCTCCTTCTCTCACCAGGAGCAAAAGAGAAGCACTGATCCCAAAATGACTACTGTCAGGCAGAATGTGGGCTCTCTAATAATTGATGTTCTAGGACTACAAGTTGCAGATTTTAAAGGTATGAGGGAAAAAATGGGTTAATGTCCTAATAGTTGCAGTGAGCACTAAGCAGTTAGATATGAAAGAAGAGGTAATTTAAGCTTTAGCTATCTAAGTGGAGAGCCACTAATTTACAAGAGCAACATAAATTGCTACTGCTATTGATGCAGAATACTTTGTATTCCCGCTATGGAATACACTGAGATGTCCAATAAATTTGCATAGCTGAAGGGGAGCGATTACACCAAATGATAACTTTGTGCTTACAATAGCCAATGAAAGAAGAGAGGGGAGTAAATATGTGGTTCAATTAACATGAGGGGCAGGCAACTATAAAGACAGTTGAGTTTAAAAGCACAACACCAGGGTGAGAAGGTGAGAGAAAATTGAATTTCTATGTGACTCACAACAGACTGAGCTGTGGTCTCTTTCCTAATTTAAATATGCAATTAAAAGCAGAGTAAAATTAAAACAAAGTGTAAAGAAAATGCACCACAATAAACAAAATAGAAGAAGACAATGAAGCAATACAAAATACAAGAAAACAAAAACTAACCTTTCCCCCACAGCAATCTATGACAGAATCTGAGTGAGCTTTTCCAGTGAAACCATTTTGTTTTCTTATTTTTTGTTAATAAATTCTCCATGTCTGGGTGCCTTTGTCCATGTTTCTCTTCAAATATCTTTGGTGCCACTTTTTGTATTGATTAGTTTTGCTTTCTGCTTTGCATAATATTGCACCACACCAGATCTCTTGTTCTTTCTCACGTCCATATGTCTTCAGATAGCTCCTACTCCACTTACTGCTCCTTAATCTGCGGACTCATTGTTCCATCATGCTGTGACATTACCTGTGATGGATCTTCTACACTAAATCCTTCACTTAGCAGGTAATCTATGACTTTAATTTCTAATTATTTAATTTCTATTTTACTAATCCTGTTTATAACATTCTCTATATGCCCAATTATTGTTTTTTTATTTTGAAATTTTTCATATTCAGGTGGCTTTCCCTGTATTTCTCTTCAAATATCTGAGGAGCTGATTTTTTGTAGTGATTAGTTTAACTTTCTCCTTTGCATAAATATTGCACCATATCAGATCTCTTTTCTTTCCCATGTCCATGCTTCTTTTTCATACCTTCAAAAATCTCTCGATTTTGTTCTTTATATTTTTGAACTTTGTCTTATTTATTTATTTATTTATTTATTTATTTATTTATTTATTTCACATTTGTTAACAGGATTAGTCCAACTGAGTTTGCAAACAAACCCATTTTCAGTGGAGACCCAAGGGGAAAAGCCCCAGCAAACATAAGCAAAGATAAACATATAGGACAAAAACTATTAAAAATAACAATGTAAATACGAAATTAATTATAAAGAGAAAAACAAAAGAAAAAATTATGAACATTAAGAGTTGCACTGATAGCACTGGTCTACATTTACTACATATAAAAGTAAAAACAAAAGGATAATCATTGTTCAAAAGAAGGAAAATGTACAGACATTGATAGGAAGTGGAGGGGAGACAAATAGTGTGGAGAATGGGAGGGGGAAGAGAAAGGAGGGGGCTATAGTAGGGCTGTAGTAGTAGGAGCTGAGGGTTTAGGAGGCTAGTTTAAGCAGAAGTTACTAACAGAGAAAAAAAGTTAGGAGATGCAACAGGTTATACAGTAGGACAGACTAAGAGTACGGGTGGTCAAGGCAACGGCATAATTTCAAGTTTAGTAGGTGAGATTTAAGCTCATTTTTAAAACAGGGAAAGGAAATGTTGGAGCTAATATGGAGAGGGAGTTTGTTCCAATTTAGTGAGACAGAGTGTTTGTAAAGTAGTTTGCCAATATTCCTTTTGGGTTTACAAACTGTTAGAAAAATATGTATTAATGTATATGTTTAGTGCTTATTAGAAGCTAAAAGGGTTAACACATTTCATTCTATTTTATGTACAGCTTAATTTTGTATGAGATTATAAGATGCTTTTCAAACTGCAGTATGCTTTTTGAAATTGCAAGATGCTCTCTGACCTAGTATTTGCTAGCACAGCAAAATTCATGTTTATGCCTTTTGGAAATGTACTGGGAAGCAGGTGATTATCTGCTAGGTCAGGAAAATGAATGAATAGTGAATGAATAGAACAATACTGTTTTCTATAATGTGATTGAATATGAACAATCAGCCCTGTTCATGTTATGAGAACATGCACAGCTGCGGAAAAGAAGAGATACGTCCGACAAAAGACTGCTTGAAGAAATGAACTGTAATCTGTACTTGCTTTGTGCTCGAATTAGCCATAGTACCTTGAATGGTAACATTGCATAGTAAAAGTTGTATCTAACCGGTGGTCATCAAGGCCACATTGTTTTTCTTGGGAAGTTTTTTTTTTTTGTAAACTTGATATGCCAGCAGAAAATCATGGACAAACAGCTGCTGAGAAACAATATTGAAAGAACTTGTGATTTATTACGTCAGCTTAGTAGGCAATACCTTATAATAAATGTATAAAAATACTCTCACTTCCTGATTTTAGTTAGACAAGCTCTGTATTAGCATGTTTTTGTCTCCTTGCTGCAAGATTAAAGTGCCTTAACCTGTACCTGCCGTGTGTTGATCATTTTGAAGTTATTTTTCCTTTGTCAGATTGGTCCTTCGGACCGGAACTCTCTCTCTTCGCCTCAGGTCAGATGGGCCAGGTGGCATGAAACCGTACGGGGAAGAGACCACATCGGTTCTTCTGCTTTGAAAGACCTCTGACTGAATTGTCGTTCAAAAGAGGTCAGCCACTTTTCTGATCTGCGACTGGAGGACGAGTCGGTATACGAACCAGAGAGGATCAATCACGGAGGCTCAGGTAAGGTGAAATTTACCTTTTTTCTGTTTTAGATCAGGGACTTGATTGAAAATATCTGTCAGGAGATTTGTATTGCACAAGTCAGGGACAGAAAGATTGCAGTCGTGTCATAGATCAGGGAAACAGAATAGGTAAGACAGTTATTCTAGATAAACTGTGAAATAGAAAATCGTGGTACCACATGAGAATAAGAAGGGTTACGTAACATTTTTTTAACAATCAGAACAGTATGGGTAATAAGTGCACAAAAAGTTCCCAAAACCCACCGCTAACCGAAGATGCAAAATATATGCAATCACAGCATGTCAACAATATTAGATACTATACAAAATGGGTTAATAAATATGAATTTGATGGCAAATTAGAAAAATCTTCGCTTATTAAACTTGTCAAACAGCTTTGACGCAAAAGGTCAGGTCAGGTAAAAAAGCAACGTCAATTGGGTCTTCCTCAGGCACACAGGTGGATTGAGGAAGCAAACCGTAGGGAGCAAAAAAGTAATAATTCAAAAGGGATGTTTCTAGATAAAGATGACAATAATTTGGTAATGGCATCAGCCCCTCCAGCCCCTCCACTTCCTGCACCAGAATATGAAGCGAATGGACAAGCTGGTCCACCTCCGCTATACCCGGCTGTCACCGCAAAGCCAGGGCCATATGTTAGAGATCCCATCGAGACCAGGTCTCGAACACATAACTTAAGAGGAGATATTGAGTTATATGAAATAAATAAAAATTCACGAGCTATGAGTGAAGAAGAGATATGTCCACTCATAGAAGTACCAAATCCACAGGCAGGACAGGCAGGACAGGAGCCAACTCTTTTAGTATATAGACCGTGGACACCGGAAGACATCCGGAAAGCCACAGAGGGAATTCCCCATCTGAAAGTTAATTTTAGGAAATTCTTAGAAGACTTACAGGACATGAGGTTAAGTTATCATTTGAACGGAGAAGAAGTAAAAAAAGTAGTCAGACAGATCGTAGGTCCAGATTGGTACATGATCAGTGGCAACTGGAATCCCCGTGATGCAGAACATAAGCCACTCCCACGTAGCAACGCAGAACTAGATAACAGAGTGAAAGGTCTAACAGACCGAATCTCTGAGAAATGGAAGCCTAGGGCAGACTGGACTTGCATTAATCAATGCATCCAACAGGAAGGTGAAACTGTTGACAGATATTATGCTAGATTATTAGAGTGTTTTAATAACCATTGTAGAATGCAGGTACCTGAAGATCAAACACATGATGCCCCATATGAGCATCAATTAAAGAATGCATTTTTGAAAGGCAGTATTTTGCCTATAAGCAGCTTTATTACAAAGCACATGGTAGACCATCGTACAAGTAGATTACAGTCACTACTTGAATGTGCTAGGCATGCTGAAAGGCATTTTAACAGTAAAAAGAAAAAGAAAGCCCAAGTATTTGCGGTAGAAGACAGAGCAGAAGTCTATGTAGTACAGTCCGGGAAAAAGGGCAAGAAAAATGCCCAGGGAAACAAACAATCTGATAAACAAGCAGAAGAGTTTGAAGAAAGGAAGAAAAGGGGTGAATGTTTTAAGTGTGGGAAAAAGGGACATTTAGCAAGGGATTGCAGGCAAAACAAGAAGGTAGCCATGGAAGATAAGGAGGGTGAGGACTGACTATATGATAGTCAAGAATCACTAGAAGAGAATAACCTAGAAAAGACAAATGCAAATGTGATAGAGGGAGTAGAGAATGTGATAGAAGAAATAGAGGAAGTGCAAGAAATCACCGATGGTGAAGAAAGTTAAATTTTAGACTTGGCATTATTGAGCCTAGAGCTCTATTTAGCAGACACAAAACCGGAAGTTACACTTCTGGTAGAGGGGAGGGAAGTTACATTCCTGTGTGACTCAGGGGCTTCACGGACCCTGCTACATCCTTCTAAACTACCAGAAAATTCAGAATCACTTGATTACATATTAGTGAAAGCAGCTAATGGACAGCTGTATCGGGAGCCACTCTCCCACAACATAGCAATAACTGACCCTGTTTCAGGGATGACCCAGAAAAGCAAAATTGTTGTTTCTGCAAAATGCCCAGTGAACTTTTTGGGCAGAGATCTTATGCAGATTTGACATAGCAGTAGTACCGACTATGCAGGGTATGGAAGCACAGCGACAAATGGATACTTTTGTGGTGCGACCGGAGGGTGAAACATTTTATTGGTACAGCCAGGACTTAGTTACGATTGGTCCAGGGGCAGTAACCGAAGAACTAATGAACATAGCCATCAGTAAGTCCCCCTCCCTTGACACTGATAAACAGCATTTGTTGCACTGTACTCTGTATTATTGTAGCACACCAGGACCTGATAAGGAATATGAGCAAGAACTGTTTAAAAACCATGCAAAGAGATTAGTATTACGTAATCTGTACTGGGACACAGAAGGGAACAGTGTAGTCAGCTGTTCATTGCCCCATGAATTCTTTGCACTCTATAAATCTAATTGATTACCACATGTTAGTTTAACCAAAGGCAAGAATGAGAAATGGGCAGATCTTGGAGAAAAAGTCACAAAGTGGGAAAAACAAACAGAGTTAGAATTGTCAGAACAGGGAATACAAAAACAGAAGTTAAATTGGATAACGCAGACACACCCAGCTGTACACTTGCAGTCTAGCGAGGACAGCTGATTAGCACTCTTACTAGAAGAGGAAGAAAAAGCTTTACGAAGCATACCAGAAACTCTCTGGTCAACAGGGAAATCAGACGTAGGATTAATCCGTACAGCAGGACCAGTTACTATTACGCCAAAATCAGCATTCAGACCTCAAAAGAGACAGTATCCCTTAAGAAAGGATGCAGAAGTAGGAATCAAACCTATAATAGCAGCCTTACTTAAGGAAGGAGTACTGATAGATTCTCCTGATTCACCATGTAATACACCCTTATTTCCTGTTAGGAAAGCAAACGGAGAATGGCGTATGGTCCAAGACTTACAAGCCGTAAATGATGCAGTAATACCTAGAGCACCTACGGTGCCAGATCCACACACTCTATTGAATGATTTGAAGCCTCAACAGAAGTATTTTTCTGTGGTAGATATTAGCAATGCATTTTTTTTTATACCAATACACCGTGACAGCCAACATTGGTTTGCATTCACATTTCAGGGAAAAAGGTATACATACACGCGACTACCACAGGGGTATTGTGAAAGCCCAACAATATTTGCACAAGAGATGGCAAGCAACTTGGCAGGATTTAGCCCACCAAGAGGCAGCCAAATTTTACTTTATGTAGACGACATCCTGCTGGCAGCCCCCACCCAGCAAGAATGTAGAGAAGATACCATAGCATTACTACAATTTTTAGCCACACATAAAGTAAACAAAAACAAATTGCAGCTGTGGAGAAAGCAGGTTAAATACCTGGGATATGTAATATCCAAAGAAGGCAGAATATTACTTGAGGATAGAAAAATATTAATTTTGCAAGCACCCAAACTGACTACCAAGAAGGAAATGATGTCCTTCCTGGGCACGACTAATTTCTGTCGGAGTTGGATTCCAAACTATGCCTTGGAGTCTGCTCCACTGACCAACTTGATATACAAGAAGCCTATGGCAGCACAAGATTTATTACAATGGACACCAGAAGCAGAATCAGCTTTCTGCAAACTGAAACAACTGATAACATCCTCATTAGTTTTAGGATTACCAAACTATCATAAACGTTTTTTCCAAACTGTAGATTGTAAACAAGGTTACATGACATCAGTGTTAACACAGCAGCATGGGGATAAGCAACGCCCCATAGCTTATTATTCATCACAGCTGGACCCAGTGGTGCGATCCCTGCCCCACTGTGTACAAGCAGTAGTTGCAGCTGCAATGGCAGTACAGGCTTCGGCCTCAGTAGTGTTGTTCCACCCTCTCACATTGAGAGTGCCTCATGCAGTCGCAATTATCTTACTGCAAGAAAAAGTAGCATATCTTTCTCCTGCTAGGCATCTTTCTTGTATGACTATACTCCTGAGCCAACCTCATATGACACTTGAACGATGTACAACTTTAAACCCATCTACCTTGCTCCCAACCCCTGCGGATGGCACACCACACAGCTGCCTGCAGGAAACTGAGCAAAAGACACTGCCTAGAAAAGATCTAACGGATGTTCCCTTGGATGACGTCGAGGTGACATATTACGTGGACGGCTCATGCAGAAGGGGTCCTACAGGACAGAATCTAGTAGGGTATGCAGTAGTTTCTGATACAGAGACTTTAGAAGCAAAATCTTTACCACACAACTTATCTGCACAAGCAGCAGAATTGATTGCTTTGACAAGGGCATGTACCTTGGCAAAGGGTAAATGTGTGAACATTTTTGCTGACAGCCAGTATGCTTTTTCTACTGTACATGTTTTTGTGCAGCAGTGGAAAAATAGAGGAATGATAACATCTACTGGTAAACCGATTAATCATGCGCAATTTATTCTAGATTTGTTAGAGTCTATTCAGTTACCTCAGAAAGTAGCTATTTGTAAATGCGTAGCTCATACCAAACAACAGGATAGGATTTCAAAAGGTAATGCAAGAGCTGATATAGCTGCAAAACAGGCAGCTTCAGCTTCAGAAGTATTTCTTTTGAGTGAGGAATTACAACCTTCTGAGATTTTAGATTTAGAAAGGTTAAAAACAATGCAGACACTTACTACAAATGTAGAAAAACAGAAATGGATAAAACGAGGAGCAATTCTTGATAAAGGGCTGTACATCTCCAAAGAAAGAAAACCAATTTTGCCGTCTAACTTGTTTAGATATGCAGCTTTGTTGAGCCATGGGCAGTGCCATGTCTCAACAGGGGGGATGGCACAGTTAGTGAACCGTGTGTTCACTGCATATGGATTTACAAACTACACAAAAAATTTTTATGCAGCATGCCATGTTTGTAACAGGCATCATGCACAAGGGGCATTGAAGCCTAAGCAAGGGAGTTTCCCAACACCACCGTACCTGTTCCACACTATCTGTATGGATTTCATAGAACTAAACAAATGTGAAAATAAGAAATATTGTCTTGTCATTATAGATATGTTTTCCAAATGGGTGGAAGCTTTTCCGATCAAAAATCCAGATGCAGCTACCGTTGCAAAAGTCCTTGTTAAAGAAATTATTCCTAGATTTGGCATACCAGAAAAGCTCTACAGTGACAATGGCACACACTTTGTAAATCAAACCATACAACAGCTGAGCTGATATTTCGGAATTTCCTTAAAGAACCATTGTGCATACCACCCCCAATCTGCAGGATTAGTAGAGAGGCATAATGGGGTTTTGAAAAACAAACTTAGAAAATTGATTAGTGAGACACAGAGGAACTGGGTGCACTGCCTGCCTCTGGCACTGTTGAGCATGAGAACTGTTCCAAATGCAAAGGGGTTAACTCCTTTTGAAATATTGTTTGGGAGGGCATATTATATACCTCAGTGGAAACCTCTCATGCCTGCAGACCAGGAGGCTGACAGTTCACTTGCAGAATATATGAGACGTCTTCTAAGTAATAAACAACTTCTGCAGTTGAATTCTGTTTCAGATAAGGAACAAACCAGATCATCGGAAGCAGCAGTAGTCCCAGGCACGTGGGTCTGGGTGAAAGTTATCAAGAAAAGAAACTGGACCACACTGAAGTGGAAAGGGCCGTACCAAGTGCTACTGTCAACACCCACTGCAATCAAGATTGCAGAGCGAGCATCCTGGATTCATCTGACACACTGTAAATTGGTTAAAAACTTTGAACTGGACAAAAAACTTGTTACTGTTGCACAAGAACAAAATGACCAGATACGGAGCAAGTAGAAATGCTGAACAACCTCAGAAGTATTGCATGATCATTTTGTTGGCCATACTGATAACATTAATCTTTTTGTTGTGGCCTTTCCTTTTTCCAGCCACATGAGCTGAACTGAATAAACGTGAATCATTTATAGACTGGCATCCGAACTTAACACTTACCAAGCAATTAAATATGCGTATGCTGAAACTTTTAATGTTTCGAATTGCTGGATCTGCACAGCTATACCGACAGCATACGGGGGATAATTAATAACTGCTGTCCCCCTAGGGGTCAATGAGACCTGGGAAAATTTGCTTTTTGATACTACAACTGTAAAATCACAAGACAAAATAGCATTGTACCTGCCTGTTACACAAAAGGGAATTGTATGTTTTTACAAAAATGATACTGTTCAGGTAGGTTGGAGTAATTGTAATGTGACTATTCCTTACAAATGTTATACCAAAGCCAATAATGCAGGTTATATCTGTGATACAAACTATGACTCATATCTCGAGTCAATTCATAAGACTATTGATGAAATACAACGTAATCCTGTTCTTTTAAAACAACTATCTATTATTGATAAGAAAATGTTTCATGCAGGGCAAGTATATATTAATACTAAAGTAGAGAACTGTTATTTTGTTTGTGGGAAAAAGGCATACAAATGGTTACCTGAGAATTGGTCCAGCAGTTGTTTTTTGGGTTACCTGGTTCCGGCCATACGACACACTGCAGTTTTGCCTCAGGGAAAAATTCGAAATGTCAGAGAGGTCACCAAGAAAACCAGAAATCCAATCAGAAGGCCTGAAAATCCAGTGGGATGAATCGAAGCAGGCTGGAGAAACCATAATTCCATAAAAAACAAAGATAAACTGACACACATGGACTTGAGTGACACTATTATATCGTGGGCAGGTATAGCCCCTGCATATGGCGCAGTGAAATCAATTTGGGAGTTGAGAAAACTGTCCAAACTTCTTGAAGTAATGAGTAATGCAACTTTTTCTGCTCTTGAGTTAATGACTGATGAACTGAATGCTATGAGAACTGTGGTGCTTCAAAACCGCATGACTCTTGACTTCACCCTAGCGGCGAAAGGTGGTACGTGCGCTTTAATAAAAGAGGAGTGCTATTTGCATATTCCTGACAACCAGCATGAGATAAACGACCAACTTGAGGTGATTCAGCAAGTGTCGACCATGACCAAACCAGGCCCAAACCCACTGACGGACTTTTTCCAAAATTTGTTTGGGGGTGGGGTAGCATCCTAATGAACGTCCTGATTGCCATTTGTGTGGGATTACTCCTATTAGGAGTGTGTGTTTGTTGTGGTATTCCCTGCATGAAAAGATTGATTAAAGATTTTATAGACATGTCAGTTTCTGAGACTTTATATCAAAGTACTGAAATTGAAGAACTGCTGAAAAATGAAACACTTTCATAAGTCTTAAACTGAATGACTCTCTTAACTGCAAATTCTGAATGGAAAGAGGTTAGGAGAAGAAGCAATTGTTTATGCTTTTGAAAATAGAATAAAAAGTATTAATGGGGGGAAATGTTAGAAAAATATGTATTAATGTATATGTTTAGTGCGTATTAGAAGCTAAAAGGGTTAACACATTTCATTCTATTTTATGTACAGCTTAATTTTGTATGAGATTAGAAGATGCTTTTCAAACTGCAGTATGCTTTCTGAAATTGCAAGATGCTCTCTGACCTAGTATTTGCTAGCACAGCAAAATTCATGTTTATGCCTTTTGGAAATGTACTGGGAAGCAGGTGATTATCTGCTAGGTCAGGAAAATGAATGAATAGTGAATGAATAGAACAATACTGTTTTCTATAATGTGATTGAATATGAACAATCAGCCCTGTTCATGTTATGAGAACATGCACATCTGCGGAAAAGAAGAGATACATCCGACAAAAGACTGCTTGAAGAAATGAACTGTAATCTGTACTTGCTTTGTGCTCGAATTAGCCATAGTACCTTGAATGGTAACATTGCATAGTAAAAGTTGTATCTGACCGGTGGTCATCAAGGCCACATTGTTTTTCTTAGGAAGTTTTTTTTTGTTTTGTTGGACAAACAGCTGCTGAGAAACAATATTGAAAGAACTTGTGATTTATTACGTCAGCTTAGTAGGCAATACCTTATAAGAAATATTTGTGGGCGGCACAGTGGTGCAGTGGTTAACATTGTCACCTCACAGCAAGAGGTTCTCCGGTTCGATTCTCAGCTGGGGTGCCTTCTGTGTGGAGTTTGCATGTTCTCCCTGTGTTCGCGTGGGTTTCCTCCGGGTACTCCGGTTTCCTCCCACATTCCAAAGACATGCATCTGGAGCATTTCTCCCCGGGCCTCTGCTGAAAACAGGCTCTGTGGAACCTAGTCGGACATTCCCGGTCAATAAATAATAATAATAATAATAATAATAATAATAAAATGTATAAAAATACTCTCACTTCCTAATTTTAGTTAGACAAACTCTGTATTAGCACGTTTTTGTCTCCTTGCTGCAAGATTAAAGTGCCTTAACCTGAACCTGCCACGTGTTGATCATTTTGAAGTTATTTTCCTTTGACATAAACCAAGGAAGAGCACTCCGGAGAGGTGGGGGGGAGAGTAGAGAGTAACATGGGAGGCAAGAGCAGGGCAGGTAGAGGGGTTGTTGAGTATGGAAAAGGTAGTGTGGAGTTGCGATTGTAGGAGAAGGTGCAGAAATTCCAGCCACTGAAGTCTGTTTAGTGAGAGGCAGTAATGCGACAAGAGTGGTTGGTTTAGAATAAATCTGGCAATTTTGTTGTATGTTTGTTCCAGTTTCTGCATTGAGGTAGTTTGGATATTGGTAAGGATGGGGGAATCATACAGAAGGTAAGAGAGATGCCTGCGCAAGAGTGCACTTAGTGCCAGTAGTGAGGAATTTTTTGTTCCTATAAAGTAGTCCAGGTTTTTGGTGGATTTTTTTTGATGGCCTGTTGCATGTGCAAATCAAATTTTAGTCAGTCATCAATTATTACCCCAAGGAGTTTGGTGTGTGAGGCAGGAGAGATAGTGGTGCCATCTAGGGAGGAAAGAGAAAAGTTGGATTTAAGGTGAGAGTGTCTGAGGTAGGAAGAGAAGGAGTTGAGTTTTCATCAGGTTAAGGATTAGTTGATTATTTCTGAGCCATTTTTCAATAGAGATAAAGGAATTCTGTGTTAATGTGTGTAGTTCAGAGATAGTGTTGGAGATGGATAAGAGAGTAGAGTCCATCTACGTATTGTATTACAGATGAGAGACTGCAGGATGAATGTAGGTTGTTGGTAAAAATGTTGAAAAGGAGCGGTCCAAGAATGGAGGGGTACTCCTGTTTGAACAGCAAGGAATGTCTTTTTCCAGGCAGCCCAAAGTTTCTTTGTCGATGCAATGTTGTTCATGAATTTATTGTATTAGTGAATACGTTTATTTTTTTTTATTTGAAGCTTTTGATAGTTTTTCTTATGCAAGTATTTCTTTCCTCTAATTTCTCTCTTAAACTTTCTGAATATCTCCTATCTGGAAATTCTGGGATTCTTGCACAATAGTAACAATTCATACTTACTTCCTTATCCACAGTAGTCCACTCTGACATCTGTATGGCTCTCTTTTGCCCTCTCAGTTTTTGTGTTTCTTGTGTGCTACTCCTTCCTTCTACTGAAGGATATCCTCCCCTGAGCCTGGCCTAATCCACTGTAGATATGTTTCTGTTTCCTGATTTCTACACTGCCATTATTTTCTAGTCCTGGCACCAGTATGTACAAGAATTGGGCCCTTTTTTTCACCTGGAACCTGTGCACACTTCTGTCTTTTTTATGCTTTAACCCACTCCTCTCCATAATATATAAAATGCAATCAATATATCAGTGTCATCTTGGTGAGATTTTTGTGAAATCAGGGTCCACCACTGAAAGGTACTCACCAAGACATGAGGATGAATTCAGTGCCAGCAATACTATTCTTCTTTTCTTGCTGATGTTATCTCTCCATTTGGACACCTCCACCCCCTCCTTGTTATCTACATGTTCAAAGACATGATTTATTTATTTAATGATTGTCTTTGTTGACTAGGAAAGTCCAACTGGGTGTAACCCATTTTAATCTGAGGCCTAGGGAGAAAAGCTCCATTTCATAATGTTTGTAATTAAAACACATAAAAGCAAATAATCCAACAAAAATGACACAGGATACCTTCTCCTTGAAAAGAACCAGACACCAGGCAGCGTAAGGTTATAAGAGCATTCGTTCCCTTTATTCACACTCAGTACAAATGGAACTTCCGATGAAGTTCCGTTTGTACTGAGTGTGAATAAAGGGAACGAAAGCACTTATAAATTTACTCTGCCTGGTGTCTGGTTCTTTTCAAGGAGAAGGTATCCTGTGTCATTTTTGTTGGAATGTTTGTAATTAATAGTTTAATTTTAAGTAACAATATTTTCTGCACAATTATACAAAGTGTGTTATATTTACATTCATGACTTACAATAAAATACATGGTTGATAAAATTGGTTGTATACAGATTGATAAAGCACAGGCTCATACAGTGCATTTGTTATGGAAAGTAGTTAACCTGTAACAGATTTTATACTGGCAGTGAGGATCTTTACATTAGGATAAGACATTAATTGATGGATGATTCAAGTGTCATAAGTGAGAGACAAATATATGTTGGAGTATTGGCATGAGAGTTAAAGTGTTGTAGAAGTTTCATAGAGAAAATAAGGTGAGGGACATTGCCAAAACATGCATGAGAGAAAAAGTGCAGATAAGGTGAAGGAGACTGGAAAGGGATTTCAGTTGTTGATTCATGGGGCAAATATAATTATAAATGCTATATTAGGTTATAGAAAGAGAGAGATTGGGGAAGCGACATTCAAGGTGTGAAGTGAAACAAATAAATGTTACAGAGGTTGCACAAATGGGGAGGGTATGTTATCTTGGACAAGTAGGTGGAAGAATTTGAGAAGATTTGGGAAAAGTGCGAGGTCATAGGGGAAATTGTCAACATGTCCCAAATTGATGTAGGCATTGTTTGAGTTCTATTTTTAAAGCAGTGTAGTTTGTCTATCATTTATATCCCACAGTTTGGACACATACAAAGAATATAGTGAGTATCCTGATGAGTTGTCAGATTTAGTAGAACTTAGGAGGAATTTTTTGGTGGACTTTTTCAGGAGTGTAAGGCAGTAGTATATGTTTTAATGCTGGGCATTTTTTTGGATAATATATTAGTTTACATGAAATAAGTATCTGAGAGAAAATGAGGTAGTTATTTAGTCCCAGTTTAGCTGTTTTAAGCTCTCACAGTGATGGGTTCTATGTGTAGTATTGGTAGCAAATTTTTCATCTGTATTATAGCAGGAAGCTGGTTTGGTATTTAGTGCAGCACGTATGTTAGTTAGGATAGGAGAAGCATAAAAAAGGATGCTAGTAAGCAGGCTAAGGTGAGAATTTTTCTTGCTGTGTCAGTTAGGTAGTGTTTCACACTGTAGAAGGAACCTAGTTTTTGGTGTTAATAGTTTGAAGTGTATGTTGATTGAATGTAAGGTTGTTGTCTACTTTAATACCTAGTAATTTAGTATGGGTCACTAGTACAATTGTAGTGTTAGCAGCTGTGACTCCAAAAGACTAAATTTGGCTGAGATATTGCTTTAGTTTGAAAAACATTAACTTCGTTTTGTTAGGATTGAGAAGCAGTTTTGAAGTGCTTAACCAACTCTCAATAGAAGAGAAACAAGTCTGAATGATTTCTTGGAGTTCAAATAGTGTAGGGGCTGTACATATTAATGTTAAACCATCTGCATATTGTTCAGTGCTTGCTGTACCTATGGAAATGTTGAGTTTATTAATGAAAATATTAAAGAGAAAAGATCCTAGTATGAAGCCTTGTGGGACTCCTACTGTGACTGGGAGAGATGATGAGAATACTGCTTGTTGTCTATAGGTTCATAGGTGTGCACTAGGCTAATGGCCCTGGAACCTTTACAAGCCTAGCCCATAGGATTACCCTGGAATCGTGCCACCCGACCTTAGTTCCCAGTGCCTCTGTCAAGTAGAGCCACTGGAGTGATCCCTGGGGTGAATTTTCTATTTCCCATCCACTCATCAAGATTTCTCTTGAAGACGGCCAGTGAGGCGCTCTGCTTGACATGTATGGGAAGTCTATTCCATAGCATGGGCAGTCTCTGGGTTATGAACCTGTCCCTCCAGCTTGTTCTGTTGATTGTGGTAATGAGGTTGAGGTCTCTGGAGTGTGTAGTGCGGAGGAATTGGGATTTCTTTAGATGTAGCATTTCTAACAGAGCTGGGTCAGACATGGCTTTGTAAGTCAAGCAGAGATCACCTCTAAGCAGGCAATATGAGACAGAGAATAGTTGGAGTTTTTTGAGTCTGTCCATATAGGACAAGTGTTTAAGGCCTAAGATCCTCTTTGTGAGGTATTTTTGTGGCCTCTCCAGTTGTTGTAGGTGTCTAGTGAGGTACATGCCAAATGGGGCATTGTACTCAATGATTGACCTAATGAGAGAAGAGTAGAGGGAGACAATGACCTCTTTCTTCCTGGATGTAAAACCCTTAGTAATGAGATGTGCCACAAAAAAGGACTTTCTGACCACAGTGGCAATGTGGTGGTCAAAAGAGAGGTTGCTGTCAACCTGTGTTCCCAGATCTCTTATGACGCCTTCTGTGTTCAGTGGACTACCATCAATGTGGTAATTCATGGGAACCGGGTTTTTCCCAAAGGGGATGATGACACATTTTTTGGCATTGAGCTTAAGGCCATGGTTCTGACACCAGTCATTGGTCTCAGTGAGGCCTTTCTGTAGGATGTCAACATCACTTGGGGAGTTAATTATGGCTCCCATCTTGCAATCTTCTGTGAACTTTGTCAGCCAGAGTCCCTTCGTGTTGGCCTGGGCTTCAGAGAAGTAGATACCAAATAGGAGAGGACACAGGACCGAACCCTGTGGGACTCCACTCATGACTGGTCGACAGTCTGACTTGGAGTCAGCTACTTTCACACTGTGGGTCTATCTGTGAGCCAGTTTGCAACCCACCTAGTGATATAGGGGTTGATGCCTAGCTTAGTGAGTTTTTCTATGATTCCTGAGTGGAGAATGGTATCAAAGACCTTGGACAGATCAAGGTAGGCTGTATGAACCACCTTGCCTTCATCCACAACTCTGGTGACTGACTCAAAGAAGTTGACCAGGCTGAGCAGGCATGATCTACCCTTCACAAAACCAAACTCTCTGGGATCCAGAGTTTGCAGGTTCCCCATATCTTTGTTTATTAGGTCCATGAAGATGCATTCCATAGCTTTGCATATCAGACTTATCAGGCTAATGGGGCGATAATTCCCAGGGTCTGTAGTCGCTCCTCCTTTATGGAGAGGGATGACTGTAGCAGTGCGCCATTCGGTAGAGGCAAAGCCTGAGGTGAGGCTGTGATTGAACAGGGCACACAGGTGAGGTGCCAGATCACTCTGTAGTTCATGTAGAACACAGCCAGGGATATTGTCAGGTCCCATAGAAGCTGTATTCTTGGCCTTCAACAGTGCTGTTTTAACCTGTGCAGCAGTAATACTGGGTGCCTGGCAATCTACTGATATTATGATTGGTCCTTTGGTGGGGGAGAGAGGGGTAAAATTGGCACTGAATCTGTCGGCCAGTATATTGCCAATATCTGTTGGTTCAGTATAGGAGGTGTCATTGTGCAACAGCTCCGAGCAAATCTGGGTATTGCTGTGGAGATACTTTACATAAGTATAGAAGGCCTTGTGGTTGTCTTTACTATCTGCTGCAATTCTGTTTCCATAGCTAGCTTTAGAGGATTTTATGAGGAATCTTGACTTTTTGTTGAGGCTGATAAGGGAGTTTTTCCAGTCTTGGGACTTTGCCTTATTTCTCATCAGTTTCCTCTTTCTGTTGTAGAGTTTGCTTATGGCAGGGGACCACCATATTGACTTCCTTTTTTTGGAAAAGAGCATCTTGGTTCTACTGGGTATGGCGAGATCCATGCATTTGTGTACATGTTCGTACAGGGCATTAATGTATGATTCGGCGGTCATGCAGCTGTTCTCCAATTGCATGGGTGCCGTGAAGTTAGCCAACTCTGTTTTTAGGACCCAAAGTTAGCTTTGGAGAAGTTTTTCATGGTGGTTACCTTTGCAGGGGGGGTGGGAGGGATATGGATTTCCAAGGTGATTAGTTTGTGGTCAGATCTAACCAGGGAGACATTGACTATTGGTACAGAGCAACAGTCACCCATGTAATGACCAGGTCAAGGATGTTGCTACCTCTAGTGAGAGTAAGAATAAGCTGGTCCAGGGCATTGGAATTAATGAATTCCAGGAAACATTGGGCAAGTGTATTGGTACATGAGTAGTTTTCCCAATTAATGGAGGGGTAGTTGAAGTCACCCAGTATGAGAGTGTTAAGTTGGACCCTAATATTCCCCAGGGTGCTTAGGAACATAGAGTGTGAGTCTTGGGTCATGGTTGGGGACCTATAGCAGGCTACAACCTGAATCGCTGTCTTACCCAATGTTAGCTGCGCCTGAAGTATCTCTGATGCGTCATGTTGGGCTACCAATCTGGAGGTGTGCGCATCCTTTATGAATATGGAAACACCACCACCTTTGGAGCTTTGGTCCAAGTTCTGGGGCTGAAAAGTATGGAATGAGTTATAGCCTGGTAGTGTAGGGGTGCTATCTGCTGCCTTGAACCAGGTCTCTGTTACAGCACAAATGTCGATGTTCTCCATTTTAAGGAGTGCTTCAAGTGAGTGCATTTTGAGATTTAGACTTCTAGCATTGAGCAGCATGACCCTCAGATTGCATTTGTTTGTAGCTGTTAAGCTGGTAATTTGGTGTTTGGAACACCGCCTAAAAAAGGCACAATGAAATAACTAAGGAACCATGTAAAGCAGGATTGTGAGAGACCTATGGATGTGAGTTTGTGAAGTAGTTATTGGTGAGATACCATACTGAAAGCTTTAGCTAAATCTAGGAACATGACTGACACTAATTTGTTATTTCTGTGCTGGTTTATAGTATTGGTAAAATGAAGGAGAGCAGTGGTTGTGTGTGTTGCGTTCTAAAACCATGCTGCATTTCAGTGAACAGGTTATTTGTGTTTGGGTATTGTCTGAGTTCAGCCTGAATGCACTTGTATATTATTTTTGATGAGGAAGAGAATTGTTATGGGCCTGTAATTATTGAGGTTGTTAGATGTACCACATTTATGTAGTGGGGTTGGGAGGGTGGCCTAATGGTTAAGGTGTTTGCCTTACAAACACAAGGTGCAGGGTTTGAGTCTCACAAGGGATAATTGGTTAGGCTTAAAATGGCTCACAAGGGCAGTTAGCTTAGTACTAACCTATGATTTTTTTCCAGATGAATGGGACATAACATTCCGATGTAGATCTGTTTATAAGTATGGAGATAATGTTAAGCAATAGCGTTAGCAGACATTTTTAAGAAGTCAGAGTGGAGTTAGTCAATAGCAAAAGTGGTTGGCTTTAGATTAGACAGAAGCTTTCTGATAGGGCGGTAGGAAGTGCTCTAAGTTGTGAGCAGTTTGAGCAGGGTGCAGGTATTGATGATATATATCCTTGCTTCTATCTCTTTGCATCAAGTATTAGCTTGACTCTGTTTAGTGGTGACTATGTTACTACCTTCCCTTTTCTTCACAAAGCTCTTTAATATGCTTTCTCTTTAGTTCTTTCTAGAAGACCATGATATGTTGGATTTTTTTCAGTATTTGATCTTGATTTATTTAACACACAGGCAAGTGTTTTTTTTTTTTTTTAACTTTCATGACTAGCCACTGGATGCACTTGTTCTTTACACAAGTTCTGATTCCCTTGGCCCCTGTATCCCTACATTATTTTCCAACGCTTGCTTATCCTTAATCCTTAGACTATTTTATACCTATTCACAGGATCTTCATTCACTTCCTTTCCCTCTGTTAGGCAAATATATGAGATTGCTCAATCAGATCATTATGGATATATGCAAATTGCTAATTTTTCTCAAGAAAAAATTGCCACTGACTTTGGGTAGTATAAAAAACCCATGCACATTCTACAAATACTTCCTAAATATTGGGTAGACCTTCATTCGGTACTTACGTATTATCGCAACCAGATTCTAAACAACTCTGTGAATTCACATTTGGCTCATTTTCTAAACAGAAAAGAAATCCCACATCTGTAAACAAGTCGAGATAGCCACAAAATAAAACTTCATTGGATAACAGTGACACTTTCACAGAAAAAAAAAATCTCTGAAATTTATCTCATTGTGTCACTTTTCTCCATGGCTCTTTGTTGACAAAGGGTTATTGCCTAATTGGGCATTCATCGTAAAGAAATGTCAAATAAATCAGTAACCAAATAAATGTTTTCTTTTTTTCCCTTGTTCACTGTAATGCTGTTGTTCTGCTAATGAGAAAAATGACAGCATATTTCAGGTACAGTATGGTTCTTTACCTCTTAAGATGAGAGTCAAGGTAGATGCCGCGGACAAAAGGGAGTAAGACAAGAACAGATAAAAACATGATTGGTTTGGAGGAAATGACTGTAACTTGGAAAAAACAAGCAAAATGTGTATTTCACCTTATCCCGATTAAGTACAGCTGCAAATGCCGCGTTCACCTTCCTGATAAACAGTAAAAATATGACCACACTGGGGAAGTCATCTGACTCTGTACCCCACTTAGCTCATTTTGTAAACAGAAAAGCAATCCTGCTTCTGTGAACAACTGCAGCCAGGCATGAAGTAAAACCTTGTTGGATAACACTAAAGGTTTGACAGTAAAAAAAAAAAAAAGGAATCTTTGACCGGATCTTCATTTCAGTGGGTTACTACACATCAGTCAAGGGTCGGGAGTACCTGATGTCAGGCTTTACCATCCTAATGTCAAGTCACACAGTGGTTTAGAATCTGATTGCAATAATAAGTAAGTACCCTTCATTCTTTTAGAACATGTACTATCAAAAAAAATTCATACCACTTTATGAGAAATGCATTCTGCTTCTAACCTTTCTATTACGGAATAGCACCAGAGAGAAACATGTTGAAACCATAGAGGGGCAAATTTAAATACCTCTAACAACTTCATTTTGGTCTTCTCTATCTT
This sequence comes from Protopterus annectens, assembly GCF_019279795.1. Lineage (NCBI taxonomy): Eukaryota > Metazoa > Chordata > Ceratodontiformes > Protopteridae > Protopterus > Protopterus annectens. The sequence continues at coordinate 1,848,931,101 of NC_056726.1, forward strand.
CAAGTTGTGACCTGTGTACAAGCTGTCCTGGAAATGTATCAACTGACTACAATACACTCTGGACTGTCTAGCAACTATGTATCCAATTGAATTAAATCACATCTGGAGATCCCTGGAAAATTAGAGTGTACCAGGTTTCTAAGTTTATATATGTTATGATTATGCTTGACTGAAGGATTTTGGGAGAGCTATTTCAAGAGAACAATGTAAAATTCTGTTTCGGGATAGCATTTGTATCTAGATGCACAATCACTCTCACAGTAGACATCAGGAGGACATCATTACCCTCCTTTTAGTAATTGTGGCTACTAAAACATATATCACAAGAATGTGGAAGTCTAAAACTCATCCACAAGCAAAAGGTTGTTGGAGACTCCTAGATCAAATATATAAGATGGAGCTGCTAGTAGCCACAAACATAATGCACTTTTTAAAATAATCATTAAATGTCCTTATTTACAGACCACAGGGGAAGAGTCTTAGGTACTTCATCACCTATGTCAAGCTGATTATTTAGTAATGATACAGCCATCTGCATCTTTCTAGACAGTTGCATATTATGCCAAATCCACAGAACAGTACATTTTAAACACAATAAATTAAACCTGTCATTTAACAGCTACAGTTACAAGCCCCTCTCTTACTTTTTTGAGCCTATCTTATGTTCTTGAGCTTTATTCTCTTTACATATACAAACACGTATTTTACTACATTACAGTTGTATACCTACTATACAGCAGCACTGGATTCTAGGTTCGTCTCCATCTCACATTTCATTTTACTGAGTACTGCTATATACACCTAGAGAAGAAAATATTCAATGGAGAAAACGCAGCCTGTTATACAAATAGCAAGTACTTGGAACATTTCATTTACATTTCATTGAAGCTATTAACTATGTGATGCTATATTAGACTGCTTACTTCTATATTTTGCATTTATATGTGGGAATGTTCACTAAATAAAGCTTTACAAAAAAGTAAAACAAGCTGGAGGCTCTGACCAGTTTGCATCATGGAGCCTCATTATTTTTATCTTTTTTTTTTCAGATGAGGATTCAAACATACTATTTGAAAACTTCAATCATATAACTCAAAGTATCTATAAATTAAATGTTTTCTAGTACAGATCTTGAGGATTGAGAGGAAGAGTTTTCCCTACTAGAATCATTACAGGAAGGAGGGCATTACTGAACTTAGAAAATGGGCTAATTGTTTTGTATTTGTTTTATTTGTAGTATATACATATTGTTTTACATTTTGAGGCAAAATAGTTTGTCTGCCTATTGTTTAAAAGTTGGTGTAAACTATGTAATTGGAAGATGTATTTCACATTCAAAGTATGCATTGTGTAAGTTTTTCATAAATTGTATACACACACACACACACACACACACACACACACACACACACACACACATGCAGAGGCAGAGACAACCTCATTTACATATATATACATACACACTCAAATGCTCACATGCAAGAGCACATGAGCATGCACATGCGCGCGCGCACACGCACACACACACACACACACACACACACACACACACAAAACACACAGACACACGTGCGCACACACACATAAAGAGGTGCAGACAGGCTCACACATATGTAGAAAGAAACACACACAAACTCATGTGGTCAGCAATTACAACTACTTTCTTGGTTGTTATACACCTCAGCTGTCTCATTGTGGTCATATGAATGAAAAAATGCATACAGTGCAAAGCATTGCAACATCCCTCAAACACTCACACATACCTGTAGGCTGTCATGTTTTTGCAGAAGGTTCCTGATTTCAACTAATATTTTTTCTCTGTCCTTTAAAAATTTTTGATTTTCTGGAAAATCTCTGATTATTACTGTCAGGCAGTAAATCCAGACATTGTTATTGTTTAGAAAACTATTTTGATGGAAAACCTCTTGCTGTATCAATATTTTAAGTTAATTAGGCTATTATTTAAAAATTGTCCCTGATATTGGGTCTCAGTACTTCCATTGTTGATGGCTTTGTCCAGAATTCATTGAGCAAAGAAGATGAGGTGTAAGCACATTCTTTCTCTCTCTTTCACGCTCTCTCTCTCTCTTTGTCTATCCCAGTCTCTCTCTTACACAGACATGTTAACACATAACTGTATTATGTTTGCTTTAATATTTTTATACATCACTAAACACAGCATTTACATCTTCTTCTTCTTTTGGCTTTTCCTGGTTAGGGGTCGCCACAGCGGATCACCTGTCTGCTCATGATTGGCAGTGGAATTTTACAGTGTCGAGTTGCCAGCCCGGCACCCAACCTTCCACAGAAGGCACACACACACATGCACTCACACCTACAGCCAACTTAGAATGTCCAATCCACCTACAGCATGTCTTTGGGATGTGGGAGGAAACCCACGTGACCACAGGGAGGACATGCAGACTCCGCACTGAAGGCACCCCAGCTAAGGATCGAACCAGGAAACCTCTTGCTGTGAGGAAACAATACTAACCACTGCACCACCGTGGCTGCCCAAACTTTTACATACAAGGTAAAAATGAAGTAAATTAAAAGAAAAGGAATTACTCAACAAAGGCAACTGCAGTGGTTACAAGAACTTGACATTTTACCTGTTTTCTCACTGGAAAAGTAAATTGGCAAGTTTTTGTAACTGCTGTTGCAGTTTTTTTTTTTTTTTTTTTTTTTTTACTTACACTTGCTAATCTGCCACATGCAGGAAGTGTAAACAAAATGGTGCCTGTTTTTTTTTCAGTCTGTGCTTCAGGATGGCTTAATATGCTACTGTGAAATCACAGACTTCATGCTGCTCTCTCCTTATACATTAATACCCTTTTGGAGAATGTATGTGTTCTTCAACAGGATGTACTGTTTTAAGACCTGCCCATTTTATTAACAAAAACAAAATATTATGCCATAAATAAACCTATACAATCCTCGGGTCTATATTACGAGATCAAAAACCCATTTCAGCGAATCAGAATTGAGCGACACCTATAGCGAACTACGGTAACAGCGAACGTCCAAAACCGCGAAACATGAGATGTCGAACTGTCATGGTTGGCCCGTCTGCGGTATTGCTCTGTAAGGTAAGTGTGCGATAGTTATGGACCTTAGGGTTAGGGTGCGGGTTAAGGTAAGTGCATAGATAAGTAATGTATGTAAGGTTTAGTGTAGAGTTAGAAGTAGGGTTTGGTTAGTGTATGTATGTGTTTTATTTATTATGTTTGGGTATGTAGTATGTAGTGTGTGGTGGTGTTGACCTACTATGATGACTCAAGATTTTAAATTTCTCGGTTTAGGGGGTTCGGCGTATTTGTGGTTCGGGCTATGTGTGTGGGTGTTGTGGTAGTCACTGAAACGGGTTTTCAATTTCATAATATAGACCCCAATCCTCAGTAGCTGAGGAGTGCTTCCACAGATTTTTAACAGATGTATTGTCACATATGCAGGGGTGCATTCATTAAAGTCTATGGATTCATCTCCATGCTAATTCCACCCTGGCATCACCAGTCAGACAGCATGGTAAAGAAAACCAGTACTTTTACATCATGACTGATAAGGGGAAAATACATTATGGCAGGTGTTGGTTTATGCCCAGCAGACCAATATGGTGGAATAGATTTTTCCTGTTATTCCTGGTCTTATAGTTACTTTTATCCCCATCAAAGCTCGGTGGCAGCAATGATAATAGTTTTAAATGGGTATCATGTAGCTGTGGGAGATACCCCAGTAAAGTTCTCTGAAAATCAAATAATGGTACAAATGTTAGAAATGTTACAGGCAGTTAATTTTGAGACCAAGGGATTGCAAGTTTGGCTAGACAAAAGTAGCGAGATAGTATAAGCAGAATTCAACAAGAGATGGAGCATGCACGGAATAAACTAAAAGGAAATACAGAAAAAAATGGCAACAGATCTTGCAGCAAGGAACAGAATTATCCCTTTTGCATAATAAAGTTGATGAGCTAGTGAACTGGCAGAGATGGGAAATATCCGACTCTCATAGATCTCTGAAGTGGGGGAGGAAAAAGATTTATTGTCCTTTTTTAGCGGAGATTTCTTCTTGCCTTCAATGCCTCCAGAGGCATGGACTTGGGGAGTGGATCGTATACATCAGATAGGGAAAAAATGGGACAATGCCAAGCACTCTAGAGAAGTAACTGTGAAACTACATTCATTTGCTGTTGAAATAATTGGTCTTGAATAATATATACTTACTGTGTGTTGTGTATACAGAGGGCTTGGTTATATGAGCATTTCAGGACTTTTCAAGAGCACTCTATTTCAAGCTGGACGCATTCACAGATCTGCTGAAGAACTTTAATTGTCCTTGTCTCATGGACCGCAAACTCTTCTAACCTGGTGGTAGTTATTGGTGGCCAGAAAAAGTGCTTCACAAGTTTGCCTTGTTCAAAATTTCTTTCGGTAGTTACAGGCCCCTAAATCTCAACTAGGAACTACCCCACAATGTGAATTTAGAGGGATGGAAAAACTATGTGAACAAGCCAATTCAGCAGTCTCCCTCCCCAATAGGTGATGCACTGGTACATTAACTATGGGAGGGGGGGGACAAGATTCAGAAGTGGAAATATATGAGGTTAATTCTATTAATAAGTGGGGCAGAGAGGGTGTGGCTGGTGAAATTGGAAGTTCAGTGTCATCATCAATCTTTTGTGCCACTTGAGCCGTATGTGCAGTTTGATCACAGTGATTCTTCTGATTTGCAGTCACAAGGTCACAACATAGAGGAGAAAGCTATGGGAGACCAAACAAAAAGGACCCAATTAGATGAAAAAGGGCAACATCACCCTAGTTTTCATAGTAAGCCGCAAAGAGAATTCAAAGGAAAGCGTGAGGTCTGTTTCTTTAGACAGTAAGACAGCCTTAAAGTCAATTAGGAATGGCTTAAACTGGAAAAATACAGTGAATGATTAATATATGCAATTTGGCTGAGAGCTCAGCAAATCTCTTTTGACCATGGCATGCTCTGGACAGTTATATTCGTAGCAGATAATATATAGTTAAACTTTTTTAGCAGTCAGTGCGTAAGACCAATTCTTTGATTTGACTTGCCTGTTTCTTCACTATTACTGTTTTTGCAGCTATTGATTCTATAAACTAGTTAGTGAATATAGAGTGCAAGCTAATTTTATGTTCAAAAAGGCTGATAGCAAAGAGCATATTTTAAAGCTCAGATGCTAGAGTGTGATGTTGTTTCCTTTGTCTTTATATTACATATTTAGGGAGTTGTGTGGGACTATTTAAGGTCAGGCATAAGAAAAGCTTTCTTTGGGGTAGACTTGATTTCCTGTCACGTTTAAGAGGGAGAGAGAGAGCAGGGGAGTGATCCATGCATTCTGTCTATGTTTACAACAAATACAGCTCCAAGGACCACCTCGGCACTAAGAACACAGCACAGATTGAGTGTGGATCAGGGTTCATATTATGTTATCGAACTTTTAAAAGTTCGAACGTCATATGGTTGAAGCCATATGGTCAAACTTTAATAGTTCAAAAAGCTAAAAAAAAAAATAAACAGAAAAAACCTACCTGACCATTTTAAGCAGGGGGGCAAGCCCACCTGTACCCCTCACACCCCCCACTCTATAAATATACCAACTCTGAGATCGCACTACAGTGTAGGAAAGGGAAATCTTCCCATTCTGCACTGTACGGAGATCTCCGTTGAAACGTTCAAACTTTTAAAATTTCGATCATATGGTGTTGACCATATGACGTTCGAACTTTTAAAAGTTTGATAATGTAATATACACCCGTGGATCCAAGGGTCTTGACAGACCTAGTCTGGAAAGAGTGGAGGGGAGAGTAGCTGGGGGAGAAGAAGCAATAAAAGGGGAATGCTGAAGTTAAACGTAGTAATATGGAATGTAGGGGGAGTGTGCCATTTTCTACATGAGGTAGGGACGTTTTGTCAACTGTTGCCATCTCTCTGGATTCAGTTCCACTCTTTTACCTCCAACAGTAGTATCTGACTCAAACTATCCCTCCATCTCTTTGCTGGATACCCTTGTTTCTTGCCTTTTTCCTGTCTTTCCCAAATCTTTTTCACCAGATTGTCTTCTGCTTTTTGGCACATGTGCCTGAACCAAAATATTCTGTTCTCTTTGACTTTCTCTGCAATTGGAGCTATGTTGACTTCTGCTTTGATGTACTCATTTCTTTGTCTGTCCCATAGTGTGCATCCTACCACCCATCTCAGGCACTTCACTTCCTAAACCTCTAGCTTCCTCATCTGCTCTGCCTTTACTGCCCAGGTTTCTGTCCATGCAGTAGTACCATTTGCATCACTGGTGCGTACATCTTACTTTTCAGCTTCTTTGACATTATTCTGTCATACACTACCCCTGACACTGCCAGCTGGCTACAGTCCAAATGATTATAGCTCTGACTTCCTCATTTAGCCTTCTTTTCTCCTCGAACAGCCCTCCAAGATAGCCAAAGCTGTTATAATCTTTCAATATTTTCCCTCCTATCTCAATTTGCAGCTTCTTCTTATTTCCCCTATCTGATACCATTACAACTGTCTTATCCGTACTCTGTTTCATCCCATGTGGCTTTGGTTGTGTATTCCTTTCCCCTACACTTTGCTGACGCTGTTTCTCAGAGTCTACCTGTAAAGTCACATTGCCTGCTTGCAGCAACTTTGGTGATCTGTCCCCTCTGACCTGTTTGCTAATGTAGTCCATCACCAGTTTGAACATTAGTGTCTCACAGCAGAACCCTGATGCACACCTGCTTCCACTGGGAACTCCTTTGTAAGTCTGAACACTGTTAGTACTTGAGTAATTGGGTCCTTGTACACAGACTGCAGGAATTTTACCAATGCTTCTAGGGCTTCGAACAACCACCGGCATGCCCAGATCAGCTTTCTTGGGAACTTTTTTTATGTTTTTTCGAAGTCTAGGATGACCAGTTGGATTCGTTCCTCATCTCTAGCTTCTTCTCAACTTTCTGTCTCACTGTAAACATCAGGTCAGTTGTGCTGCATCCTGATATGAATCCAAACTGCTAATCTCCCATTTTACTTTCTACTACTCTGAATACTTTTTTATCAATCACCCTCTCCAGAACATTCATGCTGCATGACAGGAATTTGATACCACTACAATACCCACAGTTGTGACTGCCCCCTTTGTTGTTGCACAGTGTTACTAAAATGTCAGTCATCTGGGATATGCATTTTCTCCATACTGCTATGAGTACCCTCAGCAGTAATTTCTTCTCTGAGTCACCCAGCAACTTGATCACATCTGCTGTATCCTCATCTGCGCCTGCAGAGTGCCCTTTTTATTCCTTCTAGGGTGGCTCCTCTTTTTTTTCACGGACTATGTCTGGCGCAGTACAGCTTCTATGGGGTTTTATTCATTCAGAAGCTGCTGGAAGTATTTTTCCATCTCCCTTTCATTTCCTGTGGACTGGTGAGTAGATTGTTGCTGGCCTCCCTTATGAAGGGTGCCTGACTATCTACTTTATTTTTCTGTTTTTTGCCTTACAACCTGAATTTCTTTGTGCCATCTACTGGGTCACTTTCCTGAAGCTGGCAGAGTGCCTTATTTTTTTGTTACTGCAACACTTGTCAACCTTTTTGTTAGTCAATTAGTATTCCTTCTTAACTTGGCCTGTCTCTTCTATATCCTGCTTACTTATTCTATCTTTTGATGACTTCCTGGGCATCTGCATTCCACAACTAGCTTTCCTTATGTACTTTGCTTCCATACCTGTCTTGGACACATATTTGTTCTATAGTCCCCATGCATGTTGTTTTGATGCACTGCCATTCTTCTTTAGCTCCACATATTTGCTCTTCTTCTTGAGATGCTAGAGTCCTGTGAAAATTTCTTAAACTATTGTGCTTTTTCTCCAGTCAACTTCTAGGTCTTCACCTTAGAGCCTTCCCAAGCCACTGCTTACAAATGATAGCAGCAACCAGTATTTTATATTGTGGGCTATTTCACTGGGGATGACTTTGCAATTACTGATTGTACCCCAATGCCCTTTGCTTAATAGAAGGAAGTCAACTTCAGCTGTATGTTGGCTACTCTTGCATGTGACCTTCTTTCTCTCTCTTACAGAACCATGCCATTTGCCAGACAGTACAGAATAATATAAAATAGTCTCTCCTTCTTTATTCCTTTTTCCCCACCCATGAGGACCCAGGTAGTCCTCATTTCCAGGTCTCTGTCCTGATAAGTGCATTCAGGTCACCTATTCTCAACACCAAGTTCTGCTGTCCTGCTTTGTCTTGTAGGTCCTTATTTCCAAGGATTCCTGAGACTGCTGAAGTTCTGCCTTTGTTGTAAGCATTTGTTACTGCACTTGAGCTCAAAAAACATTAGGTTTTACATTAAGAGGGTTTAATTCTGCAATATGGTGAGAGAAGAGGGCTGATTCAACCCATTCAAGATGGAAGCTGCTGGTGTAAGGTTTATTGTGTGTTTATCTGATTGGCCCAAGAGCTTAACTGTGTAAAAGTATTTCACCCTGCTGGCATAAAAGCCTTACATTTTTGTGACTGTACTCATATATTCAGAGCTTCCCTGTCCCTGGCTTGGACTCTTGTAACTACAAGACCCTTGGAATACACTTAAAGCCACCCATGGACCTACAAAGTTGATGTGTTTTTTGTTTGTTTGTTTTTGCATTTGCTCTATCTCAGTGCTGTTTAAGAGTTCTGTGTTGCATTTATTGATCTATTGGAATTTATCACTGTTTTTCAGCCTGCACTTGTTAAAGAAATGCCATATGTTTGTTACTGTATTGCTCTTAGGTCATTTTAAGAGTATCCTGATATTTCCTAACTTCCTCTGATACTGCAAAATCTGATTTGAGTATACCAAAGTTCTCCTGAGTTTGCCAAAACATTTCTACGTTTTGCAAAGTTTGTCTGTGTTTGTAGAAGTTTTCCTATGTTTGTGTAAATTTTTTCTAAATTTGGGAACATTTTTCAGGGTTTGTGAAGTTATTTCTAAGGATTCCCAATACTGCAGGAGCTGTGCCTTGTAAAGCATTTGTTACTGCACTTGAGCTCAAAACCAGTTTGTTTTAAATTAAGAGGGTTTTACTCCGCATCTAGTGGGAGCAGAGGGCTGATTCAACCTGACTTGGGAAATACTGGGGGAAGGCTTAGTGTGTGTTTATCTGACTGGTCTGAGGGCTTAACTGAGTAAAAGTCTTCCATCTTGCTGGTATAAAAGCCTTATGTCATGCACACACAGTTAACTTGTGCCTTGTGTATACACAAACCTCTCCAGTTTAAAAAATCCTGTATGCTCCTTTTAGTTGTCCATTGTTCATAGGTGCCTGAAGAGCTGCCAGTTTGTGCACAGGCCCGCACCACTGCAGTTCATCCTATATTATACTAGTACACACGTTCACTTAGACCTTTAAGTGACTCTCCCCTACTCCTTTCCATCTACTAAGGATCTGGTATAATAGATAGGTGCTTCCCTGTCACCTCTGTTTCTGGTCTAGTGGATATGGGCATCCTGAGGTGGTCTATTAACTGCCTCAAGTTCATTGACAACCACTTAATTTTACAACAGACAAACTTAGTATGTGAGAGATGTAGAAGAAGGAAATCCACAGTTTGACTGATATATTGTAAAAATTCTTCTAACATGTTGGTTGAATCAGCCAACATCAAAAGTATGTTATCCAGGTATCTAGTATAATATTTAATACTTTGCTTATATTTACTGTGAAATACATATTTGGTTTCCCAAAAATAACATGATATAATTTGCAAAAGTAAGGGCACAAACTGGTGGAGGTGACAACACCGAAGGACTGAGTCTGGATAATCCCACTTCTGTTGGTAACCTAACACTGTTACTACTACAAGTAAGTCAACAAATGGCATCTTATTCTACACAGTTAAAGGCTGCAGTGGGATCTTCGCAACATAGGAATATTATACACGGAAGTCTGGGGCTCCCTTTGACTCAGTCTACACAAGTGTCAAGCCAACTTTCACAACCTGGACTGTCTAATGAAATATTTGCAGGATGGAAGACTTACCATTTCAGCTTTGACAATGAAAATGATGCTTTTGTGAATGGGGTAAGTAACTCTGGCACACTCACTGATAAATTAGAAGAATTTGACTAAATGCTTCTGAAAAAAAAATTGCATCTAGAAAATAGCCATTTGCTTAAAACTATCAAGCTGCAACAAATACCAAAGGGTTTGAGGTTATGGAGGTACCCTAATGGTGCAGGCTGCAACCCTGAACTTTTATGGGATTTGTACCACATTTCTGATTACTCTGGTCTTGAAATGCTAAAACTAATGGTTAAATATAAGAATCAGAAAACTGACAATTTAACATCTAATCATGACCAGCTGAACTCTGATATATGTGGTGACTTGATGTTTGATCATTATGTTACTAATTAAGAAAGTATTCTTTCTGAGGTGGAAAGAATTTGTAATTTTATTTCATCACCCTAACAACAGTTCTAGTCCTCCAGTCATAAGGCAGTTCTATCTGAAAGGGAAACAATTACAAAGAGACATGAAGGTGCTCAGCAGCTGTACTTCCCTTTAGACAACGGTCCAAGGTGGTTGGAGAAACTAAAAAACAAAGCTCTTCAGCAAAAGAAAACATTCCATCATCAAAATTATTCGAGCAAAGCAACCAGGGAGAACAATTATCACAATGAATATGTAGCTCAGGGAGCCAAGCTGAAGACACACACTTACCAGCGAAAGAGGTACTAACTGCAGTAGATGCATTTAACTGTTAGGAATTTAATACTGACTTTTTTACGGAGGGTTTATTCAATGAAGTGGTCTTGGCTTTAATTTTGTTAATAATATGGATAATTTTACTTCCACTATGATTATTAACAACAAGGAAGATTTTAAAGTGTATAATTATTCTACTAAATATGTATCTACAGCATACATGGATGTACTTGCAAAAGGTTTTAGTTTTGTACCTGCCAGGAGAGCAAATGTAGCTGGTGTACTTATAGATTTAAAACTTTTTACTTGTAAGCTGAATTTGACTTTGTGGTATGCTTAAAATGATATTAATGGTACAGCCAGTAGCAATATTTTAAAGAGACAAAGTTTGTTTAACCCCCCCCCCCCCCATGCACAACATGTTAAACTTGTTTGAAAAGGTTTGTGAATTACACATTAGGGAGGTTTTGCAATGTCCCAGTGATGTTAAATCTGATAATTTGACACCAGTTAAATGGTATTTATTGTTGGATATATAGCTAAGGACAAAGATATATGTACAATGAAACTCAATAAGGGTAACTGTATTTTTATTATGAATAGAAATGACTATTCTAACTTTATGAATGCTTTACCCATGGATGGTATTTATCAAGAAACCTCATGTAATGAGATTAATATTCCTTTTAGAAATGTGAATTTGCTTTTAGAAGATATGCTGCTCCAGATTCAGATTAATGTTGATGAATATGCTTTTATGAAGAATGAACACCCAGTAATTGCAAGCATTTTCAGTATCCAAAAATCCACAAAAGTTTAAATTGACCCCTTTTAAGACCTATAGTCGATGCAAAAAGGTCTAAAACATTTTTATTGTCAAATATATTGATTTTCATCTAAAAAGTGGTCTGAAATTGCACAGGAACATTTGTAAGGAGTCTTGGCCATTTTTAATGCATCTCAGTAATATTGAATATGATAGTAATGTGCTGATGGTTACTATTGATGTTTGTAATTTAGTTTCAGTTTGTTTGGCCAAGATTGTATTAATACTGTTATGACTTTGATGGAGGTAGTCCTGAAGAATAGTTTTATTTACTTTGAAGGGCAATATTACAAACAACAGGGGTGGCAATGGGGGCAGCTTGTACCCCCACTTTTGGGAATTATATCATGTTATTTTGGAAAATGAATATGTATTTCACAGTAAATATAAGCAAAGTATTAAATATTATACTTTATACAACGACCCCCCATTAATATTCAAAAACGTGCATGCTGATTGGTCAGCGTGCACGTTCCAAACCAGAGTTATAGTAATGGAAAAAGGTCCAGTCGCCCGGACTTTTTCCATTACTATAAATATTTTTTTACAGCAACGGAGAACGCAGGATCTCCATTGCTTCACACTGTCTCGCTATGTCAAACGAGTTTAACATAGCGAGACAGCTTTAAAAAAGCAACGGAGATTCTCCGTTGCTTTTTTAAAGTTGTCTCACTATGTTAAACTCCTTTAAGATAGCGAGACAGTTTGTAAAAAACAACGGAGATCTTGCTTTCTCCATTGCTTTTTTCAAAACTGTCTCGCTATGTTAAATGGGTTTAACATACCGAGACAGCTTTAAAAAAAGCAACGGAGATTCTCCGTTGCTTTTTTTAAAGCTGTCTCGCTATGTTAAACCCATTTAACATAGCAAAACAGTTTGTAAAAAGCAACGGAGATCTTGCTTTCTCCGTTGCTTTTGCCCATAGCTCTGATGTACTGCGTAGGCATACGCATGTGCAGTACATCAGAACTGCCGCAGAATACCAGACAGCTGTGGAAGGGCAGCAAGGAGGCATTACACAATGCCATTATTTAAGAAAAGTAATTATTTTTTTTCTTAAATAATGTCATTGTAATATAATAACCCACGCCTGGGTGTGGGTAATGCTGGATTTACCCACGGTTGGCTTTGTTTGGCCACTCGGGCTTCACCCTCATGACCAAACCACACCAACCATGGGTAAATCCAGCATTACTCACACCCAGGTGTGGGTTATTGCTATTAAGATACCTGGATGACATATTTTTGTCGTGGGCTGCTTCAACTGACATGTTAGAAGAAATGTTACAATATATCAATCAAACAGTGGATTTCTCTAAATTTACTTACAATTTCAGTGGTGAAAAAAATTCTTATTTGAATGGTGAAGTGAGAATGGGCCCATATAAGGGGAGGCTTGTTTCAAAGATATTTAGGAAACTTACTTTTTCCAATTCCTATCTTGACTACACTAGCTGGCACCCTCATCATCAGAAGAGATCTGATGTTAAAGGGCAGCTAGTGAGGGTGGCCAGGATGGTAACAGTAGATGAGGAATTCATAGAATAACTCAAATTTGTACTGGACTTACTTAAAAGAAAAGGTTATCCTATTAGCCTGTTGAATAATGTTAAAAATGAGGTGTTAGTAAAAGACAAGAGGGGATATAGTGACCTATACTAGGATGTCAAAACAGTGTAGTGGTATGGACATGCAGGTCAACTAAGGAGGATTGTAGTGTTTCATTTATATTAACTTATAATAATGACAGTACCACCATTTGTAAGCTTGTAAATAAAAAAAAAAACTTGGAAACAGACAAATTCATTTTCAGGAAAGATCAGTCATTTAAGGACATCTTTGAAAGTAACAATACCTGGAGGAAATCAAGTCATAGTCTGACTAGTAGGAATGTGGGTAATTTTAAGTGTGGCATGTGTAGTCAGTGCCCTTGTATACTCACTACAGGAGACAAATTTAAACTAGCTAATTCCAACATTATTATAAGAGGTCACTACAACTGTCAATCTATACCTCACAAAATGTTTAAAATGCCCTGCATTTAATATTGGAAAAATCACCAGAAGGTTTAAAGAGAGAAACTATGAACATTTAACAGATATCAAGAAGTGTAAACAAATGCTTTATATAAACATGTTTGTGCTTTTAAGGATCATACTTTTGGGTTCTTAGTAATCCAACAAATTCTTTTTGATCCACAGGGGATTATGGTTGATGAGAATTTAGAGACATGCAAGCTTAAATGGCAACTTTGCCTTAATGCTACTATATCCCCTGGATAAAATGAAGTCAGTAGTATAAACTGCATTTTGAAGATGAAACATTTTGTAGCTTTTTAATACACTATTTTGGATCAAGCATGTTGTATTTTAAGCATTTAATTAGTTTTAATTGCCATGCTATTTGTATTTTAATTGTTTAATTTAATTTGTAGGTATTTCCATGGTGGATTGTGTCAGGTGATTTTTATGCATTGTTCTTATATAAGTGTTGTGTTTTTGGATTTTGTCAGTTCTGAAGAAGTTTCTGTAAAATTTATGGGATGAAAGCACTTGATTCAGTTAATAAAGTGTGATTCCAGTTTTTTTATCCTTTTGCTTGTTGTTCTGCATTTTACACAAATAGATAGTAACCTAAACTTTGACCACCAGATAGCTACGATAGTAAAAAAATCCTTTTGTGTGGTTCAGCTTAGAAGTAAATGCATGGCATTAAGGTCAAATGAAGTCATATTACCATTGTACTTGGTCCTCATCAGGCCCATAATTTTTTTATTTATTTATTTATTTTTATTTTACATTTGTTGACCGGGCTAGTCTAACTGGATATTTGTCCATTTTCAGTAGAGGCCCGGGGAGAAAAGCTCCAGCATGAACAGTAAACAAAGTTAACAACATATAACAAAGACATGTATGAAAACAGTTTAGTGGTAGCATTGGTTAAAAGAAGTAATATAGTAATATAATTATAGGATAGACATTATGCTAAAAGTTAAACTAAGTAAAACAAAACAGGTATACTAAACACAAAGTGGGTATTGCACAACAGAGTAAAGTATTTATAATTTATCCTCTTACTATGAAAAAAAAGTAACAAGATTTAGAGGCCTAGGTTGGAGGCCTAAGTTAGGGGAGTGGGGAAAGGGGTATGAGTAGGAGGGGAAACTATTTCAGTCTGGGTTAGCCCAAGGACAAAGCCACTGAGTTTTAAGATGTTCTTTAATATGTTTTTTGAATAGAGAAGTAGAAGCTAGGTTAGATAGTTCAGGAGGGAGCTGATTCCAGTTTTTACCTATAGTGTTTGAGAACAGTGAGTCACCAGCTTTGTTGTTAGATTTAATCAAGGAGACCAGGAGTTTATTAGCAGAACGTAGTGTAGCTAGATTTTTATAAGGTGAAATCATATTAGTGAGGATAGGGGTATCACTGGGGTGGTATAGGATCTTTTGAGTGATAAGTAACTGTTGACAGAGTATGTGGTTATGCAATTCTAACCATCCTAGTTGTTTGAGGTTAAGACAGTGATGAGTTTTGAAGGGAGTACATGTAATGAATCTAGCTATGCTGTTGTAACAGGTAGAAAGTTTGGTGATGTTGTTTTTTGATAGGTTAGTATATATAGCAGAGGCATAGAAAAGGGTAGAGATGAGGTGGGTCTGGGCAATGGTTTTCCTGGCTGAGGGGGTAAGGAAGGGTTTAATTCTATAGAGAGTACCAAGTTTTTCGTTAACAGAATTTATGGTGGCATTAATATGGTCATCATAATTAAGACGATTGTCAATTGTAACACCTAGTAGGTGGGTGGCAGTATCTGGGGTTATGTAGGTAGCATTGTTAGAGGTTATAGCGAAGAATGGTGTGGATGATTTATGAGTTGGAGTAAAGCGTAGTAGTTTTGTTTTTTTGGGATTAAGGAGGAGGCAATGTTGGATAAACCATTTTTCAACATTTTGGAAAACAGTTTGGGTGAGGAACTGGAGGGAGGCTACGTTCTTAGCAGTACAGATTAAGGTCGAGTCATCTGCATATTGAATGCAGGTGGCTTGAGGTATGTTCAAGTGTAGGTCATTAATAAATAAGGAAAAAAGAAGGGGACCTAAGATTGAGCCTTGGGGGACTCCAATATTTATTGGGAGTAATGAAGACAGATTGTTATCCCAAAGCACTGCTTGCTGCCTGTTTTGAAGATAACACCTAAACCATTGTAATGCTTGTGGATCAAGAGAATGGTAATTTAGTTTATCAAGAAGTAAGTTATGGTTAACCATATCAAAGGCTTTTGACAGGTCTATAAATAGTGCAGAGGAAAAGGAGTTATTGTTACGATTTTTATTTATAGAGTCAGTGAAGGATAGAAGGGCAGTCATTGTGCTGTGGAATGGTCTGAAGCCATGTTGACAGTTGGCTAGTAAGTTATTTTGTAGTAGGTGGTTGAGTAGTTGTTTGTGAATACATTTTTCCATTATCTTAGCTAATGGGGAGAGTAAGGCAATAGGGCGAAAGTTAGAAAGCTCAATAGAAGATCCACCTTTATGTAGAGGGATTATGTGAGATACTTTCCATATGGTAGGGATTTTGCCTTCAGAGATAGTCCTGTTAATAAGTATAGATATGGGGTAGTCTATAGCTTTTGCAGCAATTTGTAGGTATTCAGATGGGAGTCGGTCCGCAGATGGGGTGCAAGGTTTCAGTTTCTTAAGTAGCTTATGAATAAGAGATGTAGGAACAGGTTGTATATGAAAGGTATGAGATGAAGTTTTGGAGGTATTTGGTGGGGAAGCAGTAGATGGAGGTAAAGAATTAGCTAGGGTTTGAATGGCTTCTGTAAAATATTTATTAAAGGCATCAGGGATCTGGTTGGAATTATTGTGGTTGAAGCCTAATGGGGCAGGAGTAGTCGAATGTCCTGGTTGAAGAAGTTTGTTTATCCCTGACCAGAATTTTTGTGGAGTTTGTTGACTGGTTTGTTGGAGGTGAAAATAAGTCTTTTTTGTCTCTAAGAGTATCTTTCTTGGTGGCATTTCTTAACTGTTTAAAGAGGAGGTGATCAGATGGACATTTGGTAGCTCTCCATTTAGCCCATATTTTGTTTCTAAGGATCATTTTTTGCTTAGTTTGTTTTGTTAGCCATGGGGCAGATTTGGTTCTTATCCTAGTAGAGCGATAAGGTGCGTGATAGTCTAGGATTTGAAGAAAGTTAGTGTTGAAGTAGGTCACAGCCTCATCAAGTTCAAGATGGGTCAGTGGTGACCAGTCACATGCTTGCAATTCATTCAAGAAACTATCAGGATTAAAGAATTTTTTTGAGCGGGAAGTTTTGAGTTTATGAGTAGTTGGGATATGAAATCTTTGTCTAATAATGTAAGTAAGCATATGGTCACTAATATTATCAGGAAGGGTTCCTGGAGTATAATTGCTAGGGTGGTTATTAATAAGGATCCAGTCAAAAGTAGATTCTTTCCTGTTAGGTTTGTGGATTCTAGTCGGAGTGGTTATTAATTAAGAGAATCCATAGAGATTTATGTGGTTAGTAGGGTTCTGGGAAGTACAGGTTAACCAGTCTATGTTGAAGTCACCAAGTACAATGGTTTCCTGGGGTAGTTGGGTAGAGAGGAAATTAAGTAAGTTTTCAAGAGTATTAGTATTGTTTCCAGGGGGAAGATACATACAAATTAGGTAGATAGGTTTGGTGTCTAGTGATGGAAGCTCATTATAGAGGGTAACTTGGAGATTAGATTTATAGATAATGGCTATACCCCCGCCTTTTTTGGTTTTGCGGTCACATCTAAGTATGTTATAGCCAGGAGGGGTAATTTCCTGGTCTTGAGTAGAAGGTTTTAGCCAGGTTTCTGTAAGACATAGAATATCAAATGAGTGCAAGTCCAGGAGTGCATGCAGGTGGTGTATTTTCTTGTTAATACGTCTAATATTAAGGTGAGCTATCAGAAGGGAGTTAGGTGCTTTAGTTAATGAAGAAGGTTTAGGTAAAGGTACATTATCATGGTTATTCTTATTGTTAGTATTGGGACCAGGGTTTGGATGAATATCCCCGTGTAGGAGGAGGTAATGCTGGGGATAGTGTAGGAATTTAAGGATCTTGAGAGAGTTATTAAAATTCTTTTTGATTGTGCAGTATGTCACATGGGTTGTTCTGTGATATTTTGGTAGTATATAGTTAGTCGTACAGGTTAAGTTACTATGGTTGAGGGTGTGGATAAAAGAAGAAGGTAAAGTTTGTTGGAGATGAAGGTTTTGTTCATGTAGAGTAAGATTTTCAAAGAAGGTGATTGAATAAGGTATGGTCAGAGAGGCTACAGCAGTAGTTAAGAGTAGGATGTATGTGAAAATAGTTTTGTGTGTTGGAGACATGGTAGTGAGTAGATATCAGATGAGAGTAGCTTGTGTGAGTAGGTGTGGTAGAAAGAATAAATGAGGATGTTACAAGCGATAAAGTAGGGTTTTGAAAAAAGAAAAGCAAAAGGAAATTAATGGAGGTTGAACAGGAGGTAGATACTGGAAGTAGTTAGTACAGAGTATGGTTAGGATAGGTAATGGATAGGTAATAAAGAGGTAATAAAGTAAAATGCTCCCTTTCGCATGCACCTAACCAGGCACTTATACCAAATGGAGTGGCCCCAGAGATTTCTCACTGAAAAATACAAAGTGTAAGACACATGTCTTATGCAAACCAATTAAAGGCCCTATCCCTTTACTCCATCTCATGTTTATTGAGAAATGACTTACGCCTGACCTATAAGGCATTCTCTGATCCAGCCCTGATGAAAATGTTACATATTTGCAATAAAAATTACACAAGAGTTATGCATTCCATAGACCTGAACCCTATTTGTGTCTCTAACAGATCTTGCTGGAAAGACAAATTCATATCCCAATGGCTACCTCATCGAGGGAATAAACTTCCCATCTTAGAAAACAAAGTCCGTCCCTCACTCTCTTCAAAAAGAATTTGGATAAATGGATGGGGAAATGTAAATTCACTTCTGGGGTACTGCACATGTCCCTTGTGGTCAGAGACAATCTGTAAAATGACACATGGCTCCAACACCCAAAGACCCACTACCCCGATACTGATCCCATATCAGTGAAATTAAGATATACTATTGTCATATCCTGGGTATTATTTGCTAGGCTTGTAAAGGACCTTGTGCCATTAGCCTAGTAATCACCTATGAATGCATGAACTTATGAACTGTTGTCTGATGGCACTCTTTTCCTCACTATCACAGCCCTGCTGTGTGGCATAGTCTGAGATTATGAAAATTGTCCTGTCCTTACAGTGGAGTCTGATTGCCATCAGTCTATCACTAATTCTGCTGACATCCCTCACTGGCCTCTGAAGTCTCTCCCTCACCACAATCCCTACACTGTTTCTAGGCATTCTTCCTCTCTTCCTCCTGAGTAAGAGACTATGGATCCTAAACCAAATAGCTTTGCTGAACTGCCATTTCATCTTTACTCCTAGATACAGAAGATGTCTAGCCTCCTTCTTACCATCATGCCCTCTACTTCCAGGTTGTGTTCTATCAGTAAACATACACTGAATGTAGTAATCTTTAGCTCATGTTTGGCAATTTGATTAGTTTTCCATCTAGCTTTCACTTAACAGAGCTATCCCCTGTAATCCAGTGATCAGAAATAAACTCAAGAGAATTAAAGATGTTATATTGCAAGAAGTAAAATTAATGCATAAAGATGTGCTGAAGTTTGGAGGAAAAGACTGGAGTAGTGCAATGCACTTCAGTAAAAGGTGGGAAAAAGAGAGGAGTCATTATTCTGATGAAAAGGACTCTAACAATAGCTGCAAATGTGATAAGAGAAGATCAGAAGTGGGGTGGATGGGTGACAGTGTGCTTGGATATTGAGAGTAAAAGAATGAAAGAAGGGGCACTATATGGTCCCAATAAACATACTTCTGATTTTTTAACAAAGTTTATGAGCAATTTTAGAAACTATTTCCCTACCATGAAAGGCAAAACTTCAACCTGGTACTGGAATGGAGACAAGATGAAAATGTGGTTGTTGAAAAAAAAAAATCCAAAGCATAAAAGGCAGTTGTTCAGTTGCAAACAGAGGAAGAGTAGATGGATTCATAGAGATGGTGATACCCTGATGTTAGGGGGAAAACATTGCCTAGAGATGAAGAAAAGCAATCTAGCAGATTAGATAGGTTCTTGGTGAGCATTAAGGTTAATGCAGAGAATGTATAAATAGGGGAAAGATCATTACCATATCACTGTTTCTGGTGATTTCCCAAACAGAGGATAATATTGCTAGATGGAAGTGGAAATCC
Source organism: Protopterus annectens (assembly GCF_019279795.1). Classification (NCBI taxonomy): domain Eukaryota; kingdom Metazoa; phylum Chordata; order Ceratodontiformes; family Protopteridae; genus Protopterus; species Protopterus annectens. Next base: position 1,848,950,947 of record NC_056726.1, read on the forward strand.
TCTCAATATGCATCATGTCAGAGGTGTTTAGAAGGGGTGCATAGGGTGAAATGTACAGGAGATGGAAAATGGTTTGCAACTCTAGTTATGGTAGGAAGCCATGAAATGTGCTTTTAAAGGACATTTTATGAGCCTAGAAGAACATTGTGAAAGGGAGAATTGTACAAAGATTAGGAATTGGAAATAATTACTTACTCTTCAGTCAGATATCAGAGGCAGGGAATTTGTTGCAAGGCTAATGAAGTTATCCCAGTTTAAAGTGTATACAGAGTAACATGCATCCACATTGGTGGAAAGAGGGCTTATTATCAGGCAGAATTTTTGATGGTACAAGGAAGAAAATCTCAGCATCTAAAGTAAAATAAAATCTACAGTAGTAAGGAAATAATTCTATGTTGGGCAACTTATAAACAAAGGTATGGCATCTAGGTCCAAGGAAGTGATTGTTCCACTGTATTCAGCATTCATCAGACCTATCATTGAGTACAATACCTCCTTTGTTATGTACCTAACCAGGCATATCCAACAACTGGAAAATCCACAGAGTTCCTCACTAGAAGAATACAGGGTGTATGCAACATGCCCTATGCAGACCACCTCAAGGCCCTATCCCTCTATTCTGTCTCCTATAGGCTGTTGACAGGAGACCAAATCCTGGCATACAAGTCATTATCAGACCCCACTCTGCTCCTGCATATCTGCAAAACAGCACCAGAGTTACCCATTCTAAAGACTTAAACCTTGCCTGTGATATAAATAGGACCTGCTGGAGAGACAGTTATGTATCCCAGAGACTACCTTGTCTCTGGCACATGCTAATCATCCATGTAAAGCAGAGTTCCCCCTAGCCCACTTCAAGTGTAACTTAGAGAATTGGATGGGAAACAGGAAATTCACCCTGGTTTGGCACTGAAGTCTCTAATGGGCACAGGCAGCCTGTAAATATTTCATCTCTCAAACCTCTGCTTACACTTATCAAGGGTACCGGAAATTGTCAGAGATTTGGGATGCATGGCTATGCTAAAAAAGGCCCTTGTGGTCATTAGCCTAGTAAACACCTATGAATCAGAGAAATAATGTTATTACATCAGTGCTCAGAAAAAAAATTGCAACTATCATTGGAATAATTCAGGAAAGGCAAGGTGTTTTTTGAAATTTTCAGTGATTTATATGATTCTAAAGGAAAAGACCTCAGTAAATGTCAGTTACAGTTTAGATGTATTTAGTTGGACAGGCCCAAGGCTGATGACCAAGTCTAATAGTAGTTTGGATCAGAATATAACAGACTCAGAGACTGTGGATACAATAAAATGTTTAAAGTCAGGTAAGACCTTGGGTAGTGATGTATTAAAACATTTACTATCAAAATTGTGAAGAACAAAACAAAAAAACATTCATTGCATTGATGCACAACACCGAACATGAACACTGACTAGGTCAGTATGTCGAGCATCATGCTGATTATTCGAATTCAGCATTATTCGACATACTGTTTCCCCTACACCTTTCAAACCACTAACATAAGTTCTAGTTGTCAGCAGTAGAAACATGCTGCACAACACTGAACTACACATGTTTGCAGGGGGCAAGCCCCCTGCACCACCCACACCCCCTGAAAATTATATATTCCAACTGCAAGATCACATAACAGTGGGGAAAAGGGTAAATTTGCTATCCCCACTGTACTGCAATTTCTAATTCTGAGATCGACCTCATATCTGAGAAAGCACAGTACAGTCGCACACATGAAGTTTGGCAACATCGGATTCAGCCAACCATAATTCAACATCCCGTGGTTGCCAAACCTTCACTCATAATTCTGATGGTAAACCAATTAAAAGTAGAATTCTATAAAGAATTCCACGAAGTGTTGGTAAAGCATTTGTCTTTGGTGTTTAACAGAGGTATGGTTAAAGGAGTCTTGCCAAAACTCATTTTCTATGGCCATATGGTGATACTCCCAAAAGGCAATCAGATCAGAAGGTTCCCTAAAAACTGTAGAACCATATCATTTATTAATTTGGATGCCAAAATACTGGCAGCAGTATTAGTGGGGGAGGGGGTTCCAAAGTATATACCTGGCTTAATAATAGAGGCTCAAAGAGGGTTTATAAAGTGTTGCACAACAAAGCGCAACTGGTGGATGTTGAGAGATGTTCTGGTACAAGCAAAGAGCCAGAGATGGGATAGAGAGAGAGAGAGTGTTGTATTTTTTGATATCAAAAAAGGTGTTTCATTTGCTGAAATGAATATTCTTGTTCAAAGTTTTGAAAGAAGTGGACCCTGATCCTAAGTCTTTGAACTATATACCCACCTTGAATAACAATGCTAAATCCAATTTCAGGATTAATGGTGAATTAACTGAAGATGTAACCATTATTAGGAGAATGAGGCAAATATGCCATTTGTCTCCTTTCCTACTTCAGGACAAGAATGATGGATTTCAAGAAGAAATGAGAATGTCCAGGCAATTCATCAACATGTTTTCCCAAACATTTCATATGTTATTTTTTTAATAACAAGTTTGATATATAGCCACATACACCACCCTTTTAGATGTACAATTATAATAAGTTTTCCAATTAATCCATTTTCTTCCTTTTATATTTCCTTTTTCACTCCCCAAAATATATTTACAGTGTACTTGTACCACATTTATATGTATCCTTTTTGTTATCCCTGTGGTAACCCAAACTAGCAGTTTGCCCTTCCAACATATTTTTAAAATTATTATCCTTTTTATATACAATCCGTGGTTCATTTCCCAAGATTGTACATATTTCATCTGCTCAAAAAATGTTCCCAATTTTGGAATAAAATAATTTAAATTTCTTTCCAATCCAAATTGTGTTGCAATAATGGCCTTGTGGGGATCGTTTACCTTAACATTGCTGTTACTAACTCAATTTTGTGACCCAAACTTAAAAACAAAAAAACAACGGAGTAGGTGCAATAACAGGCCAGAAAACAGGAATATGTATTAGCGCTTTTGTCAAGTTTTATTAACTCAACTTCCTCAGACAGGTGATTTCAAGATTTTTAATTATCCTAATTTTCTGGTTGAACCTGAACTTGCCAATTTTCTTGCTAAGGGCTTAACTTTTGGGCCCAGCAGAAATTTCGACATATTTAAAGTATTAGTAGATTTGAAATTACATGTTCGCAAATTGAATTTAAGTTTAATGTTTCATACAGAGTGCAATGATGTTAATGAATTTAGGGTTTCTAGCACCTACAACTCCCCTTTGCATCCCGTTTTAGACATGCTCGAAAGAATGTGTGAGACTGCTTTTAGGGATGTTAACTCTTTGAGTAAATATAGAAAATATAATAGGAAGGATGGAAATAATGTAACTAAAGAAGAATGGGAATTATTGGATAGATTGACAAAAGGTGGTGTGCAAGTATTGAAAGCTGATAAGGGGGGGGGGTTGGTGTTTTTCGACATCTTTGATTATAATGAGAGGATGTTGAATATGTTAAACACAGACATATTATATGGTATCCTTAAATGAGTTAAATTCAGCATATAGGCAAATTAATAGTTACTTAAATTATATGTTCATTGAAAGTCACATTGATTTGAGTACATTTAATTATTTTACTATGCCTTCCCCCAGGGTTCCTATTATATTTGGGATTCCCAAGATCAATAAGGACCTGGAAACCCTGCCCCCCCACTTAGACCTATAGTGAACGGTCATGCATCCATTACCTACCCACTGGATAAATATTTGGACGGCTTTTTAAAAATGCTTGTGATAAGGGAGCCATTTGTGTGTAGGGATTCTTGGTCTTTCATGGAGAGTATCGAGTTAAAATTCAAAGCAGAGTTTAATTTTGTCACCGTGGATGTGAAGGACCTATACACGGTTATTCCACGTGAGCAGGGTATTGAATGGGTTAGTTTATTATTAAGTAGAAGGGGGCTAGTAATAGGGAAATATCCCCTATCCAGGAGTTGTTGGAGATTATTTTGGTGAATAATTTCTTCATATTTGAAGGGAAGTATTACATACAGAATAAGGGAGTGGCCATGGGTTCCCCAGTGGGAGCCAGCTTCGCAAATTTAGTTATGGCATACTGGGAGGAAGAGTAGATTCATAATGAAAAAAAATAAATATCACCACTGTATCCATTATTATACTAGATTTTTGGACAATATTTTTATAATATTTAAGGGAGGCCCTGATTTATTTAGAGAGTTTTTGGAATACTGTAATAGCACTACTATTTTTTTTGTCCTTCACTTGCTCTTTCAACACAGAAAGAATAGCCTTTTTGGATGTGGACTTAATTAAAGAGTGTTATAAGGCAAAAATTCATAGGAAGGACACGTATTCCAATTCTTTCTTACATTTCAGAAAAAATCGGTGGTGAAGGGGCAGCTCGTGACAGCTGCTCGAATGTGCACGACTGAGGATGATTTTAGTTTGGAATGTGACTTTTTAGTGAAAATGTTTACAAGTAGAGGATATCCACCGACCTTCTGAAATGAGTTAGTCAAAGTAAGAAGTTAGAGGAGGATGGGTCATTTTAAGCCCATTTTAGGTGGACTTGTGGATAACCGGCTTAAAAGTAATATTCCCATAAGCGAATTAGGGAATGGTGTATTAGGCTATTCATGTACTTTTATCACTCCTTACAACAGTGATGTACAGTTTATTAGGTACATCTTGAAGAAAAATTGGAATATAATTAATACTGATGAACGATTTGAAAGGCAAGGCTCACATCCTAGAATAATATTTACGCAATCCCAGAACTTAAAAGAGCTTTTTGAATATGGATACACCCCTCCATCTAGATCAGTAGGTATGTTTAAGTGTGAGTCATGTGCATATTGTAAATTTATGCACACAGGGAATTTCTACTCGATTAGTGGCAAAAGGTTCTTCAGTAGGGGAAGATATAATTGCAATTCCAACTGAGTGGTTTATTTGACTCAATGTCAGTCTTGCCCTTGTTTTTATATAGGCAAAACTGACAGAAAGTTAAGGGAATGAGTGTATGTGCACCTTTATAGCATCAGAAAGGGTAGGATGGAAAATGCTTTGGCTAAGCATACTAGGGATCAACCTGGTCATTCATTTGTGTTCCGTGTTATTCACCAGGTTAAGTATGATGCCAGAGGTGGTCCTTTGTCTTTGAAAGTAGAAGAATGTGAATTAAGATGGCAGCTTATAACTCGAGCTTATGTTAGACCGAGATTGAATGATGTATGGTCCATAGTATGTATTTTAAAGTTGAGAAGTCTTGCTAGGTAAACTATTAGGAATTTCTGGGGTAGTTTTTTACAACATGAAAATGAAATCACTGGTACTTAGTGTATACAGTATATTTTGATTCTGTGAAAATACTGTTTTCTTGTTTTTTATGAGCAGTAAATGCTGAAGTATGGTCATGTGATTTTCTAATCATGTGATTTTTTAATTGTGTTTTTTTTATCATGTGATCCATGACAAAATGTATTTAAATGGCATTTTTAGGATATGCTCAAATGTCTGAGGAAGTTGAGTTAATAAAACTTGACGAAAGCGCTAATACATATTCCTGTTATTGCACCTACTCTGTTGTTTTTTGTTTTTAAGTTTGGTTTGTGTTTTAACCTGTTTTCTTTAGTCAGTTTTGTGACCCAGCAGAGGAACATAAATTCCCTCATTCCTTTTCATAATTACACAACTCATTATCTCTTCAAGTAACTTAATGGGGTACCCTCTAGTGGAGAACATAGGTTTTAACTTCAAATTTTCATCAAAAAATACCTTATTTTCAGAAGCTATTCTGGCAGCCTGGACTATTTGTCCCTTTAGTGTTGTATTTTTCTGAATAAAGGGATGGCAGTCTTTCTACTTATATATTTGGTAAGACTGACATCCAAAAATTAATTTTTATCCGACTGACACACTGTGAACTGCATAACATGTGTGGTATTAATGTTGGTCATGAATTGTTCTAACTTATCTAAACCCACTGTCTACTAGAGGGTACCCCAGTAAGTGGCAATTTAAAGATTTGAAATAATAATTTGTGGACATAAAGTTGAGGTATGTATAAAAAGATTATTTTACTATATTTAAAGTGGACCTGTGTGTTAAGAGACAGCCTTACAAGACTATCTGCAAATATATAGAGCTGAGTATATTTTTCTGTATTATTCTGTATTATAGAGCTAAATTGTTGCTTAGATATCTGTTGTCTTAGTGTTCTGCAAATATACAGAGATCAGTATATATTTTTTTGGTTTTATAATTTACACTCTGATTCCTCACATCTCTGTTGAAACTTTTCCCCACCCCACCCCCTCCCTGTTCTTGGTTGTAGTTTAAATTTGGTGGCTTTTGCAGTGCCCGCCCCACTGTAGATTTGATCTAGGACACTCCCGCAGTCCCATCTCTTTACCGCATTCTACCTAATAAACCCTGTCTGCACTTGCTTTTAGTCCTTTTTAATTTAATTACATTTTTTTAAACTGTGTGTGGACTAATATTGCTACATACTCAAGTGTGCCAGCTTGCACTGCATGTGAATTGTTTTTACTACTGTTTTTGCTACTTTTTTGCAAAAAACACAAAAAATTGTAAGCGTGTTTCCTACCTTTCCTGTAATTAGTGTTCCAGATACAGATTTGCTGTATCCAGGACTATTTGTAAGCTTCTGAGCCCCCAAGCCTTTCTGTGTTGGAGGGAAGCCTTCTAGCTTATCAGTGGGAGTGGTAAGCACTAGGTAACCTGTCTACCACATAAGGAGTGGTTCTGGCCCAGAATTTGTAGTTATTGGCCATTTGGGCATTCTTCCATCTCTCTCAACTTTCTGATTTGAAGGCCTGCATTTGCACTTGTTTCTGTCCTGTAACTCCTGGGCCCATCTCATTTGCTCACTCAAAAAAAAAAAAAATCTGCTTTTACTGTATTTGTGTTTCTTCCTACTTTATTTTGCTTTTGCGTCATCTTAAAAGTATTGTATTTATTACTGCTTGGTGTAACTCATTCTAAGCCTTTTATTTTAAGCACTTGGGCTTCAGACCAGTTGTTTTACATTAGGAAGGTTTGTGGCCTGCACTGTGGTGGCAGGACAGGTAGCTTACATCCGTCTAAGTTGTGAACTGCTGATTGAGGGCTCAGTGTCTGTTATTCTAAAAGTGTATTAGTTCTGGTTTAAGCACTTGGACGTCAGGCCAGTTATTTTACATTAAGAAGGTTCATGGTCTGCACTCTTGTGGGAGGAGAGGCTGGACTCTGCCCTTCTGAGCTGGGAATTTCTGGTTAAAGGCTTATAGTGCCTGCATATTTGAACTGTTTCTTACTGAAATTGGTACACCTTGTTTGCTGTAGCATAGACTAGATCCAGGCCTGCTGAATCTAGCTTTATTTGTATGCTTGTTGTTTGTTTGCATGTTATTTCCCTGAAATGCTAATTCCACCTAAAACGCGGCTTTTCAGCGCTTCTGTGGATCCCTAGTGATATCTGCATTGCTTACTGTACTTATTTCCTTGTTTCACTTGAAAGAAAGTTACTGTTTGTCATTTTTGCATTTAAGTTACCTGTAACACATTGCATTTAAGTTACCTGGCATTTGCTCACTAAAGCAATTATATAAGTCAGCACTAAAATATTAAAAGCACTACACCCTCACAAACTCGCCTCGAGTACCTCGTTCCCCATTGGCCCTTTTTTTCAATTATAAAGGAATTCCCAATACTATTCTAGCATGTCCAAAGGTCAGTTGTCAATCTCCTCTCCGGTCCAGCTGGTGAATCTGGGAATCTTGAGGCAATGTTACAACTGCCTCATGTACACAGACAACCCTCTCCTCCTCCCAACAAATTCCAACACGTGAGAGATGCAACCATATAGCCATACTGGAGGCTAAGCTCTCTCAACTCAGTACTGGCGAAACCAGTCAGGAGGAGAAGGAAACCACACTCACTACAATTCCAGTCTCACATAGACCTACCATGACAGCAAACCAAACACATAATCACACAAAAACATACTCGGAGGCTCTAAATAAAAATCTGCCTAAGCAGTAGAGCCCTCCAAAGCAGACACCCAAGCAACCACTACCCCAAAACAAAACACGTGCAACATATAGCTCACAAAGCCAGTGTGCCGAACAGTCACAGCCCTTAAGGCTAAACAATACACCTGATACACTTGTAATAGGTGACTCTATCGTCAGGCACACTTACATACCAGTCACCAGGCTGAACAAGGAGAAGGTCACGGTGAGCTGCCTGTCGGGCGCTAGGATCCGCCACATAACACAAGCACTCAGGTCACTCCAAGGCAAGTACAAATATGACTCAGTCATTGTCCATGCTGGTGTGAATGACCGGAGACGTACCTCCCTGGACTACATGAAAAGAGATACAGAGGAGTTCTCTGAGCATGTAGCCCAGGCCGGTATGACCCTGACCTTGAGTAGCATCTTACCCTCACCAACAATGATGCCACAATATGAAGACAAGATGATCAATTTCAACAATTGGCTTAAGTATTGGTGTCATTCAAAGGGGATCCAACGCCTGTCAGCCTGGGATGAAATGCTCGACAAGCCACGATGCTTCGCTAGGGACGGCTTGCACCTGTCACCCCTGGGCTTTCGGATATTGGCAAAGGCTCTTGCTACCCCCATAGTGCCTTTTTTAGGCAAGGCTCAAAAGACAAACCCACCTCCATATGTATCACAAGGGATAAGAAACTAAGAGTAATGCTACTCAATGCCAGAAGTCTAAACCTCAAGATGCATGCACTCGAAACTCTCCTTAGCATGGAGAACACCGATACCTGTGCAGTAACAAAAACCTGGTTCAAGGCTCCCGAGAGCACCCCAGCACTACCAGGTTATACCTCATACCATGTTTTTCGGCCCCAAAACTTGGACCGAACCACAAAAGGAGGGGGAGTATCGATATTCATCAAAGATACCCACACCTCCAGGTTGGTGGCACAGCACGAAGCATCAGAGACTATCCATGTACAACTAACAGTGGGTAAAACTGCCTTCCAGTTTGTAGCCTGCTACAGACCACCCTCCCAAACCCAGGAACCCCACTCGGCCTTCCTGAGAACACTGGAAAATATGAAGGTCTCTCCAAACACCATTATATTGGGTGACTTCAACTACCCAAACATAGACTGGGAGCATTACTCTAGCTCCAACACCCTAGCCCAAAGGTTCCTAGAATTTATAAACTCAAATGCTATGGAACAACTTGTTACCACAACCACAAGAGGGGAAAACATACTGGACCTGATCATCACCAACATGGGGACTCTATGCTCCAGACCAGAAATGTATCCCTCACTGGTAAGATCAGACCATAAACTAATCTCACTGGATATCCACATCCCGACTCCACCCCCTGCCCTGAAAACCACAGTGAAAAACTTCTCTAAAGCAAATTTCACACTCCTCAAAACCGAGGAGGAATCCTTCAAAGCCCCCAGGCCTGTGGAAAATACGGCCCAGACTGCAGAATCCTTTATAAACGCATTCTATGAACACCTTCAGGAATGCATGGATCATGCAATCCCAAATAAAACCAAGACCCAATCCTCCAAAGGCAGACGTCCTGTCTGGTGGACCCCAGCCATAAACAAACTATACAATAAAACGAGGAAGCTACTACATGATAGAGCAAAATCCCAAAAAGGGCATCTCTGATCAGTATTAGCAAAAAACTACGGGCACTCATAAAATCGTCTAAGGCCAGCTTCGAGAGAAAAATTGCACAGGACACTAAGGATAATCACAAGGCTTTCTTTAGTTATGTTAGGAACCTGGGTGGGAATTCCCAGATATGCTCAGAATTAGTCCAAAATGACAAAAAATACACCGAACCCACAGACATTGCCAACATCCTAGCTGACAGGTCCAGCGCAAACTCCCCCCCCCCTCCTAAAAGGGCAAATATCTATCACAGCAGAGTGCTGCCCCCCTGACATCTCAGATACTCAGGTAAAAGGTGCCCTCTCCAAAGCAAAAAACACAGCATCAATGGGACCAGACGGTGTCCCGCGCTGCGTCCTACATGAACTCCAAGAAGAGCTAAACCCAAACATAAAACTACTGTTCAATCTCAGCCTCACTACAGGATATGTACCCAAAGAGTGGCGTACAGCAACAGTGGTCCCTCTCCACAAAGGTGGTGCCTCAATGGAGCCTGGAAACTATCGCCCCATAAGCCTGACTAGCTTGGTCTGCAAAGCTATGGAAAGGATCATCATGGACCTCATAAATAAAGATATTGGGGACCTACAGACACTGGATCCTACCTAGTTCGGCTTTGTTAAGGGCAGATCCTGCCTCTTAAACCTGGTTGATTTCTTTGAAACAGTCACCAAGGCCATTGACGAGGGGAAGGTGGTCCACACAGCCTACCTGGACCTGGCAAAAGCCTTCGATACAATACCCCACTCAGGTATTATAGATAAGCTCACCAGCTTAAATATAAACCCCTATGTCACTAGATGGGTTGCAAACTGGCTCAAGGACAGAACCCACATGGTTAGAATTGCTGGAGCCATGTCAGACTCCAAACCAGTTACAAGTGGCGTCCCACAAGGCTCAGTCCTGGGACCTCTCTTGTTCGGTATATATTTCTCGGGGGTACAGGCCAACATGGAAGGACTGTGGCTGACCAAGTTCGCAGATGACTGCAAACTGGGTGCCATAATCGACTCTCCAGCTGACACAAGCATCCTCCAAAAGGGCCTCATAGAAACAGACAACTGGTGCCAGAGCCATGGCCTCAAGCTAAACACCAAAAAGTGTATAGTCATCCTCTTTGGCAAAAACAAAGTGCCCACAAATTACCACATAGGTGGTAATCCATTAAGTACAGAAGAAGTAATTAGGGACCTGGGGACCCAAGTTGATAGCAATCTCTCATTTGACAACCACGTGGCCAAAGTGGTTAGAAAAACATTTTATATAGCCCACCTAATCATGAAGGGATTCACATCTAGATCAGGGGAGGTCATCGTGCCTCTTTACTCATCCCTCATCAGGCCCATAATTGAGTACAATGCCCCTTTTGGGATGTACCTTACCAGACACCTGCAGCAACTGGAAAGACCCCAAAAGTACCTCACCAAGAGGATCAAAGGGCTCAAACAGATGCCATATGCTGCCCGGTTAAAGAAACTCCAGCTCTACTCAGTGGCATACCGCCTGCTCAGAGGCGATCTGTGCCTGACGTATAAAGCCATGTCCAACCCGGAATTAATGGACATGCTGCACCTCAGAAAATCCAAATCCCATTGAGCTACGCGCTCGAGAGACTTGAACCTCAGCACTGAAATAAATAGGACATGCTGGAGGGACAGATTCATAACCCAGAGGCTCCCTTCACTCTGGAATAAAATCCCAGTCCAGGTTAGGCAGAGTCCCTCATTGTCTCTCTTCAAGAGGAATCTTGATGTGTGGATGGGAAATCATAGGTTTACCCCGGGTATCACTTCTGTGTCACTGTTAGACAGAGGCACAGTATACTAACCTCGAAAAAGGGCATAGCAAAATTAATTTAAAATGGGTGGCGAAAGCCAAACACACTCTGGCTAGGCTTATAAATGCCCTAGGGCAGATAGCCTAGTATGAACATATGAACCTATGAACCTATATCACAAGGTTTAATTACAGCTAAGGGTGAGACACTTGTAACTGGCTTTTCAGATCATTCAGCCATATGGATAGAAATACAAAAAAGAGTATATCAGACTGGAAAATGGAATAAAAAGAATAAATGATAAATTATGGGACAAAAATGGAAACCAAAGGTATGCATTTATGGAACAATCACATTTCCATTAGAGAGTTTTATAAAAACTGGTCTGAGTAGTGGCTAGCTTTGAAACAAACATATAATATTTTTTTTTTGAAAGGCAGTCAGAGCAAAACAAACAAGTTCTAAAACAATGTATATGGATGCTTTAAAGGAGCTGGAAATGAAAGCTAGACAATATTATTTAATAGAATGGATAATTTATGAAAAGAATCGAGACAAAATTAAGGAATTCTAATTTTAAGGAAAAATATTACTTTCAAAGTAAAAGTGAGATATCAACTTATTTGAGTAGTACAGTTAATGATAATATTATTATAATGAGTAAAATGAAAGATGACAGAGGAAAGGTAAGAAGATCTCAGGAACAAATTATGAATATTGTAATAAATTATGTAAAGAAAATGTTTTAAGATAGAAAGAAAGTACAAAAAAAAGAATGACATGTTAAATTGTCAGAACAAGAAAATAAGGAATTGGAAAATGAGATCTCCTTATATGAATCAGATAAGGTATTTAGACAAGCTAATTTGCAGTCAGTTTCAGGATCAGATGGAATAGGATAACAATTTTATAAGAATTTTGCAGATTGTCAGAAACAATACTTAAAAGTTATGATGAGTGGTTAAATGAAAGTTTTATTTATAAAGATTCATGCAGTAGTATACTTAAATTTGTATGGAAAAAGGAAGATAAAAATAAAACTGAACATTGGAGACCTTATAGAATTGAACAACACAAATTATAAGTTTTTTATGAAAATACAGAAGAGAAAGAAAAGTAAAGTGAAAAGCATTATAGAAGATAGCATACATAGTTTAAAAGGAAAAGGATGTCAGTAATAAATATTCATAATAAGAGAAGTTGTGGATGATATTATAATCATGACTGATTAGACCAAGATCATAACAGGAGATGTAAATAAAGGTTTTGATACAGTACAATAAGAGCTTTGTGGACAATTATGGAAGAGTATAACATTAGTAAGAAAATTAAGAATGCATTTTGCTCTGCATATAATAAAAACAAAGTAATAATTTTAGTGAATGATTGTCAAGCAAAGAAAATATATTAAGAATGACCTAGGTTATGGATGTCCTATGAGTATGATACTGTTTGCATTAATTATGAATGTATTAATCAGAGATGTTGATTTGCATATGGGAGGTGCTACTTATATTACTAATAAAGAAATAAACATTTCAATAATGTTTACTTATGCAGATGAAATAAGTTATATGTTATATACATCAATGTTTAAATATAATAAGCATGACTTTAAATAAAGAAAAAAGTAAAGGACTAGCTGATATAGTAAAGGTAGGAAGAGTATCTTTCTCAGTGAAAGAAATCTCTGTTAGGAATAAGATTTTGGGGTTAAAATGTAAATGAGAAACAGTGAAATAGGATACTAGATGAAATAAAGGAGCTTAGCTTTTTTTGGAAAACATACAGGCTGTCATTTGATAAAAAGGTTTATTTGATTAACTCAGTAATACTGAGAAATAATACATATTTAGCAAGTGTCTATATGTTGGTAATAATCTATGGAAAATAAATAAAAGTATTTGTTTTCTTTTATGTGGGGTTCATGATTGAATCCCGTTAAGAGAGAAATCTTATAAATGGACAACGAAGGTGGAGGTTTAGGACTAATAAACCCAACTGGTTATGCTGCTTCTTTGCATTTGTATAAAGTTTTTTCAGATAAATGATAAAAATGAAAGTTAGTAGTAAATTTGCTAAAGTAAAAATCTAAGCAGCTTTGGGATATGTTAATGGAAAATAAAATGATGAAATAGAAAATGAGAGGAAGGTGTAGTGTAAAGATATCATCATACAATATTATTATGTTAATCCTTGGGCTGAGATAGCAAATGAGAAAGTTAAAGCTATAAAAATATGAAAAGCATGGTGTAATCAAGTAGAATATCAAGATATTTTATGGAGATTAGTGACTAATAAATTACCAGTAAAGGGAAATATGCCATATAGAAATTAGTGAAAGACTGTGTGCATATCATGGTAAAGAAGAAACTGCAGAACATTACTAAAGCAGTAAAGCAAACAGCCTCACATGGTGTCAAGCAGTGACAGGTAAAATAGGTAAATGAAATAAATATGGATATAATTATGTATGGATATTATAGCTATAAAAATAAGGAGTATGTTAGTAAAATAGATAAAAGATTATTTTATGGTGTGTGGACAAATTGGAATGAAAGGCAAACTGCTATCACATTTAATGGTAAATGAAGACTAGCAGTAATTTTAAGAAAAATTATATAGCATTATACATGTTTTTTTTTAATAAAGAGCCCCTATTCTTTTCAATATGTGCTGTAGGATCTTTTATATTCACATGAGCTACCACCAACTCAAGCAGATGGGACCTCAATTTAACATCACATATGAAGGATGACACACTCATGAGTGCAGCATCACCCTTATGCTGCACTGCAGTATCAGTAATCAATCTACCTGGTGTAGGAATAGAAACCACAGTTTTCTGCACTAAAGGGGAGTGTTTTACCTGTTGTGCCACTAACACTGCAACATTATTTGACAATTGTTTACCAGGTAAATCTGACTGGATGTAGAACCCACTTTCAGTGGAGGCCCAGGATGAAAAGCTTCAATAACAATACAATATACTTTACTGCATAGTTTTAATGTTCATGTTAGAGTGGCTTGTAGATTGGTTAAAATGGGAGAAACAGAGTAAGGATGGAATGACATATGACCTAGTAAGTGTAGCTCTCGAGGGGATCAAGCAGAATTTTTTTGATCTATAAAGCATTCCAAGTTTTTGGTGTTTTAATGGAATTTTGAATATACAGGCCAAATTTATGTTCTTTGTCAATTATTACAGCTCATAGTGTGGTATGAGAAACAGCTTCTATAACTGTGCTATTTAATGACAAATCTTTGAAGTCTTTATTAGGGACTTGGGACAGAATAAGAGTACTTTGTTTATACTGGGGTTGAGGAAAAGTTGATTGTCAGCCAATTTTTGATGGAGTTGAAGGCATCTTCTGTAATAGTTTGTAGATGCCGGAGACTGCCTGCTAAGTAAATGAGTGGCAGTGTCTGTATATTGTATTAGAGAAGCATGTTGGGATGATATGTGAAGATTGTTAATAAATATATTAAAATGAATGAGGCCAAGGATGAAGCTTGTGTTCACTGGGAGGAAAGGAAAGAAAGAAAAGAGCCTTTTAACAGACTGGTAATGGTTAGCTAGACTGCTAGTAAGCCAGTTAAGAATAATGTTGGACAGACCTAAGACAGCCATTTTTTATAATAATTTGAGATGGGAGATAGTATCAAAAGCTCTACAGTGGTCCAGAAACAGGGAGGAGACTAATTTATTGTCATACCTGGCCTTAATGATGGTGTCTAAAATGGTTATAAGGCTTGTTATTGTACTATGTGCTGATCAAAACAAAACAAGGAGTGACTAGGGTTTCATGAAATAAGTACTATAACAGTTGTTTTTGGATGCATTTTTCCAATGTTTTAGACAGAGAAGACATTATGACAATACATCTAAAATTTAATTTGTTAGAGTTACCAACTTTATGTAGTGGTATGATACATGATTTTCTCCATAAGGAGGGAATATATGACTCTTGAATGGAACAATTGATTAGAAATCCGATTGGGTTTGCAACTCTGGAGGAAGCTAGCTTCAGGTATTTTGAATGTAAGCTGTCAACAGAGATGGATCAAGGTTTGGGTATGCTTAATAGATGTTTTATGCAGGTGGAAACTGTAGGGAGAAAGTGACATTATTGGAGTATAGATCCTATACTGAGCTAGTGTGGGAATTTAAGGAACTGCTAGTAAGGGTAGCTATAGAGTCAATTAATTGGGAGTTGAACTTGACAGTGGTATCTAGGGGGGGGAGGCCTGGCTAGGGTATTACATTTGTCAGGGTGTAAGATTTTATTTAATGAATATCAGAACATTTTAGGATTCTGTTTTTTGGCTAAATTTCAGAGATGCAATATTTCTAACAATTGATGTGAGTAACTTATTTAGTGTGATTCCTCATAGTATTGGTTTAAGTTGGTTTAAAAATAATTAGTTAAAATGTCTAAGCTGTCTTTTAGTAAAATCAATTTTGTTGTAGCCTTTATGGAAATTGTGTTGAAAAATAATTACATATTTTTTGAGGGACAACTTTTTCGACAAAAACAGGAGTAGCCAGGGGGCAGCTTGTGCTCCCATGTTTGCTAATCTTATCATGGCCGAATGAGAGGAACAATTTATTTTTAACAGTGAATTTGCTAAGTGTTGGGATATATATATATATATATATATATATATATATATATATATATATATATATATATATAAAATATTTTTGGATGACATATTCATCATTTGGAATGATGGAATAGAAAAGCTAAAAATATGTTTAGACTACATTAATCAGACTGCAGAATTTTTTAAATTTTCTTATTATTTTGATGTTAGTAAAATCACATTTTTGGATGTGGAATTGACTAAGAATAATGTTTATGGAAAGTTTGTTTCTAATATTTTTCGTAAATCCACCTTTTCTAATTCTTAAATTTTTCCAGATGGCAAACCATTTATCAGAAGAAAATTATTGTGAAGAGCCAACTGGTTCGATTAGCAAGAATAGTTTCAGATTTAGATATGTTTTATTTAGAGGTGGATAAATTAATGAATTTATTTTTAGCAAGAGGTTACCCTGAGAAGTTTTTATTTGAGGTTAGGGCTGAAGTAGTTACCAAAAGGGAATTAGGAACTTATATTCCTATTCTTGAGAATAATTAAAACAAAGAGAATATGTTGGTTAGTTCGCATATTAACAGGAACAATGAGATTTCTACAAATAACCTTTTTGTAACTACTTATTCACTTGATAGTAGCTCCATTGGAAATGTTATAATGAGGAATTGGCCCTTAATTATACAGGATAGAGACTGTGCTAAGATTTTAGGTGAAATTCCCCTGAAAATTGTTTTTAGGCAAAATAAGTCCTTAAAAGAACGTTTGGACAGGAAATATGATATTAAGATCAATAATTTTTTGATAAACGAAGGCACTTTTAAGTTTGGGACCTGTTCCCAATGTAAGCACATTTGGGTAACAGACCATTGTAAAATTAGGGATGTGAGGTATAATGTTAGGGGTCATTTTACTTGTCTCAGTATGAAAGTTATATACTTGCCACAATGTGAATTTTGCCCTGCATTCTATATAGGAAAAATGAAGAGAAGATTGCGGGACCATATATATGAACATATTTTAGATGTAAAAAAATGTAAAGACACCAATGCATTATTTAAAGATATTGGAGAATATAATACTCATAAATTGTATTTTATGGTATTAGAACTAGTTGTTTTAGACCAAGATGGATGTGTTTTAGAAGAACATTTAAACTGTAATGAAATGAAATGTCACTTACTAATAAATGCAACAGTGTTTCCTGGCTTAAATAAATCTATTTCTTTAAATCTAATTTTAAAGTTGAAGAATTGTGATGTCAGGGCAATTTATTAATTGATGGGTTGGGTTTTAGTTGGTTTGGAGGATATTTACATTTTTGGAAATTGTTTTTAATTGTTCTGATGAAGTTTCTAAAGTAAAGTAATGAAAACGCTTAACCTTAGTAAATAAAGCTGTTTTTGGTTACCACCATGACCGTTTATTGTTTTATAGTTATAGTTTGTTTATTTTTTGTGATATCTATCAGAGATGTTTGTAGTTTATAGTCATGCTAGGGTTTTGTTCTTATGCCATTTTCTCCAGGTTTTACCTCTTTTGTTTTGTCATTACAGCTTTGCTAGCATGGGATAACCGGAGTGTCTGGCTTTGACTCTTCTCCTTCTTATAGGAGCCAGGCTATTTAGTGTCAAGTAACAGTATGTTCAATGTAAGAATGGCTTCATCTAGTGGTAATATGTAGAGGGAAGATCAATTAAGGGATTTAAGAATATTGTTAAAGTCATCTGAGTCATGACTAGTAAGGTTGCAAGGTTCTTTATATTGCTGTTTTGTATGGTGAGTAGTTAATCTATAGACACAGGTGGTATGATGGTCACTTATGGAATCAGGAGGGTTTCCTGATGAGGAGTAGAGATTAAGTTTTGTGACCAGGATCCAAAATAGGGTGGAGCCAGTGTTTGTACAGTATTTTTTGTACTGAGTGAAGGAGGTTATAAGCTGAGTTAATCCATATAGGTCAATGTTAGCAGAGGCAGACACCTACAAGGTTCTGCCAGTCTATAGAAATGTGGTTTAAATGTGGGCCATTTTAAGCCTCGTCAATTTTCCTTGAGGAGAATCAAGTCCTATACCTCTTTGCTGTGAGATAAACACCTAAGCCATTATGTCAACCCCCCAACCATCCATATGGATAAAGTAAACACTGACTTTTAATAATATGAACAGTTCTACCAAGTACTAATGAATTCAATTAACTCTATCCCATAGACAGAATGTTTTAAACTCTTTATTTTTTACGGCTGTTTCATACCAAACTTTTCAACTGCATGAGATTTAGTTTTTGGATCTCTGTTAAGCAGGTAACTTAATTAGCACTGTGGCTAGATTTTAAAATAATTTTATTTATTTATTTTATTTATTTATTTTTACATTTGTTGACCGGGATAGTCCAACTTGATTCATGTCCATTTTCACCAGAGGCACCGGGAGAAAAGCTCCAGTAATACAGACAATAATATGCATGATAAAGTAGAACTTGGTATACAAAGTATAATAGTTAACACACACATTACAAGACTACTAAGACCAGGGTTTATAGACTGTCATAGTAAAAGGGCATTAGAGAAAGTCAAAGTTACATACAGTACTTTTTATACATTAAAGAAGAGAAAAAAAATGGTGTTCAGGCACAGGAATACACAAGAGGAAAAGCATGTACTACAGCTTAGTTAAGTAAGGATGATATAGTGTGGGGGGATCAGAATAGAGTAATCCACAGTCCTACCTGTCATAGTTTCAAATGTATGATAGGCTGTAAATAAAGAAAGTGATAAGATGTAAAGGGGTAAGGGAATGGAGTAGGGTGGGGTATAATAAGATAGAAAGCATGGCGGGGGTACTGAGTCATTCACCCCTAGAGAGAGGGGTAGAGATAGAGTAATGGGTGTATGGGTGTATACCTAACTGGAATGTTGGGGAGTTAGTCAGGGTTGGAACATGGACATAGCCAGTGTGTTGCAAAATATTGTTTGAGGATTTTTTGAATTGAGTGAGGGGAGGGTACAAGAGTGAGGTCAGCTGGAAGTGAGTTCCAGGTTTTGCCAACAAAGTTGGAAAACAGGGAGTCTCCAGCTGAGTTTTTATGTTTGAGCCAGCAGTTTGTTAGAAGAACAAAGTGGTCTACAGTTACAATAGGAATTGATGACGTTTTTTAGTCTAGGGGTGTTTTCGGGTTGGTTGAGGATGTTGTGTGTGACTATGAGTTGATTGTACTGAAGTAGACTGGGTAATTCTAGCCACCCTAGTAGTTTAAGGTTATGGCAGTGATGTGTCCAATATTTAGAGCCAGTGGCAAATCTGGCAATGTGGTTGTAACAGTTTGAGAGTTTACCAAGTTCAGATTTGTTCAAGTTAGTTAGTATAGGGGAGGCGTAAAAAAGGGTAGAGAGTAGGTGAGTGTGGGCAATGGCAGTCCTAGCTAACAGAGTCAGGAAAGGTTTATTTCTATATAGTGAGCCAAGTTTTTTATTAATTATTTTGGTTAGTAATTTGGTTATTAATTTCATAACTTTAGCAATGCTGGCAAGTTTGTTGGGCAATATTGACAAAGTTAGCACACATACACTTCCCCCATGATTTAACCCATATAATAAGATTGTCTGTTTTCCTTCTTTTCTTAACTCAGTCTTGGCCCCACCAGACATAGCTGTGCCTGGCTAGACATGACTATCCATTTGAAAGTTCAAGCCACCTCCAAGTATTTAAGATGATTTCCACCAAACTGCTGGCTCCCATATGCCCCCCATCACACTAGCACCCTTCAACCATCTTCCTGACTACCAGAACTTGCCTAAAAGAGTTATACTAAAATGAGGATCATAGCTGACCTCATCTCATTCACAGCTTCCACTAGCTATGTTGGCTGGGGGTGACTACATGGTCAATATTCAATTGACTGGAGCTGTTCTGGCACAACTTTACTCCTAATGCAATTGTATAGAAATTATTTGACCTTCTGAGACTTTCCAACACAAATACCCCACCACCACCAACATCTTGCAACTCTGTAGTCTTTGGGGGTGTAGCCCACAGCTATAGTGAGTCAATACATTAGGTTTGTCAGCTTTTGCAGGGCAGACTGTTGTAGTTACTCTACTAAAAACAACTTGCAACTCTGTAGTCTTTTGTGGGGTGCAGTCCATGACTATCTGGCCAGAGCAAGTGGCTAAGGTTGGACATTTGGATATTTTACTCAACTTGTCATTACTATATTCAGTTTGTTATCAAATGTAGCCAGTTTATATATGCTAATTTCAGTGTACTGCACTGTATCTTTGTTTTCTTTGCATTGTTTGTATTGTTTCTTATTTTTTCCATCTAGGCTGAGACTGAAATTGATCCATTAAGATTAGTGCTATACCCAGTAAAAAATACAAACAAATAAATAAATGAGTATTTATTATCCCAAGGATGAGAGTTAGCCTAGCATGGGAGCTGAAAAATAAAACTAGTTTATGAAATTGTGATGACTGTACAGCCATTTCAGTGGTCAAAAGCATAGAAATTAGTCATAACTAGTTATGGAAATTGAAATGTGAAGTATGGGGCAAGGGAGCTGACTGTCAGAAAGACTGGCAGTAAGACAAGACCAGAGACTGGGTACTAAGGTAGCCATCTTAAGTGATAGCTGTCAGGGCAAGGTATTCTTCCTGGTTAGAGGGGTTACATGTTGCATGTTTTTCCACCCAAGAATCTGTGGGATATAACCTTGCTGTAGTGGACAGGGATGCTAATATGGTGGAAGGGTTTACTTTAGCCAGTTAGAACATATGGTGGAAGGGTTTACATTAGCCAGTTAGAACATGTGAGGGTATGGAAACCTTTCAAGAGATAGAAGACTAGACAGAAGACTAGAAGTAGCATTGTTGCAGAAGCTGAAGTTGAAAAAAAAGATGTTGAAATTGGAAAGAAGGGGCTTTAAGTAGTTAGAAATTAATGTGTGCAATGAAGGAAAGAGGCAGTACAAATTTAGTTTGAGGAGAACATGGGTGGGATAAAAAGAAATCCAAGAAGGACTCGGAGAGAGTATGGGTGGTGGGAAAGTATAAGGAAGGGGATGGTGCTAGCAGGATTCTATGGACCAAATGAAGACAGGAAAGAGGTCATTCATGAAAACTTAAGTAGTTACGAAAAGATGTGTGAAGTATGAGATAAAATAGTGTTGGGTGGGATTTCAGTGTTCTGACAGAACTGTTCAAAGATAGGGTGTTACGGTGAAATGAGTATCAAAAGAGGATAGCAGATGTCAGTACAGGAAGGAATGGAAAGGATGGGTTTATTGGGTGCTCTGGGTGTGTTAGGAAAGGAGGGGTCATTTATATCCTGACGTAGGAAGGAAAGGAGGTAGGCAAGTAACTTGAATATTTTTTGATAGATAAGAATATTGCAGGAGAGTTAGATAATATGAAAATTGCTAGGGAGTTGTCAGACCATAGCACTGTGTTACTGGAGTGGGAGGTGGAGGCAGATGTAGAAAGGAAGTGAAGGTGCAATACAGGCCATTGGCAGGATGTTAAAGAGACAGGAAGACTGGAAGGGATGGTGAAGCAGGTCTTTAAGAAGAAAAGTCAGGAAAGGGATTAGGCTTAAGGAATGTGAGGGAATAAAACCAGCGTAGAGAAAGAGAATTAGGGACAAAGTGGAAAAAGAGAAAAATGAGGGTATATGCAGATGAGTTAAGTTAAAAGGAAGGGCGGAGGCCATTGAGAAATTGTTAGAGAAAAGTAGAGCAGTTGAACCTTCATATGAGGGAGTGGAAGGACTGAAGGATAAGGAAGGAACTGGCAAGGAAAGGTGCTAAATAGTGAGATAAGGAGAAGTGGATACAAAATTATCTCAGAAGTTCTGATTATGACTGGCTCTAACTCTGAAGCACAGATAGTTTGTGGATTTCCTCATGAATTTTCCAAAGGGGGAGGTATTCCGGACATCCAAAGAGCACATCCAGTTTCCTTCTGCTCATCATGCATTGCTTATTTGCATCCAAACCATTCAAAATGTTTCCATGGAGACAAATGTCTTTAGGACATTGAGAGCCAAGGTGGCTTGAGGCCCTTTAACTTTTTGGCATTACAAATTAGCTACATTAGTATCCACACTTGTCTTGTCTGGTAAGGTGTCTTTGATACTCTTATTTGATAGGAAGAGGACCTCTCTATGCACTTATTTCTTTTGACAGGGCAAGATGACCAATGAGGGAGGAGGAAACTGAGGTAGAAAGAATGGATGCATTGTAACATTCACCTACCCATGGTTTATGCTTTGCATGGTGAAAGGCATAGGGCCAAAGGACCCCTGACTGCCTCTAGGGGAGAGTTGTCAGAGAAGCCCTTCGGACTGCTGTTAGTCACACACCAGCAGACTGCAGCTGACCAATGACTGAGAGAAATCCCTGCCATGAGGCCCATGCCCTCTCTAGAAATTGCCTTGGTTACTTAGGTTCCTTACAGACTACTGTTTATTTATTTATTTTATTTAACATTTGTTGACTGGGAAAGTCTAACTAGGACAGAGCCTATTTTCAGTGGAGGCCCAAGGAGAAATGCTCCAGACACATCTTTGGAAAGTAGGAGGAAACTGGAGTACCTGCAGGAAACCCATGCGAATGCAGGGAGGACATGCAGACTCTGCACAGAAGGCACCCTCTGCCAAGAATCGAACTGGAGAACCTCTTGCTGTTAGGTGAGAACATTAACTGCTGCACCACTGCACTGTCTTGTGTTCCTGTTGTCCATGTCTAATCCATATCTGATGAGGAGTCCTCTGCACTAAAGAAATGTTTTTGAGGAGGACATTTCATTCCAACAGCAGTGAGAAATGTAACTTCCTTTTTCATATTTTCCTATATGTGCATTCAGTTCAGGCATGAACAAAATGGGCCTCTCAATCATAAAGTTTATAAAGATTACTTTAGTATCCTTTTATCCTTAAAGTCAGTAAACTGAAGCCTTAAAATGGCCCTTGTGGTCATTAGCCTAGTAAACACCTTTGAACCTATGAACATATGAACCACATATGCAAAAACATAATCAGCCTAATAGGGTAAAAATATCATAAGGTTTGTCATGGTAAATCCTAGCACCAACTGTGACCGAGATGTTCTTTAATGGGCCCATCAGGAAACAGGTATATGGCTTGCAGAAAGCCATTAGACCTATTTCCTTTAAACTCCATCATGTGGACCAAATTGCTCTCTGAGAAAAAAAAAAATAGAATATGCATACATGCATCTCTCCAAGTTGTCTATGGCCCACCATTCATTATCTGGTGGATGGAAGGCAGGGCTCTGAGGTGGTGCATACCTTTTTGAAGCAGCTGCTGAAATAAAAGTATCCAATTTAGGAATCTACAACTAGAAAATCATTCATTAAATGGGAAAATTACATGTTCCACTTATTCAGAGACTGGGGCTACTATATCTAGATTCTACTAGATAGCCTTGGTAACAGCCTTAAGAGTAACAGCGAATTGGAGACCACCCAGAAAGACTGGTGTGCCAAAAGTCCTTCTAAATTGCCTGTAATGAAAAGTACAAGGGGCTAGTTGCACAGACCCTTCTGATACATCATATTCCAAGACTTCTCCAAAATGTAAGGTTATCAAGGAATGCAAAGAGACCAGTGTCCTCCTCACCATCCAAATCATCTGTTGAAGATTTAGTGGGAGAGTCTACATGCTGTTTCCTAAACTGTTCTACAGAAGATGAGTCAGATGAAGATGATGATGAAGACTTCATTTGAAAGCTGGGTCTAGACTAGAGGAGATGCTGAAGTACCTAAGCATATAAGTCTTGAATGACAAGCTGTGGGGTCTGAAAGTCAGCAAAATTACATCCTGGCTGTGTACTACATGAACTACAAAATGAAATGGCACCTCACCTAAGTGTCATGTTTAATCATAGCCTCACCTCAGGCTTTGCGCACAGCTACAGTTATCCCACTCCACAAGGGGGGATCCACTGCCCCATCAGTCTGATGAGCCTGATCTGCAAGGACATGGAACGTATTATCATGAAATTTATAAACAAAGACATTGGCAACCTTCAAACACTGAACCCCATGCAATTTGGGTTTGTGAAGGGCCGAGCTTGTCTCTTGAACCTTATTGACTTCTTCGAATCAGTCTTCAGAGCCGTGGAAAAGGGTAAGGTGGTCCACACAGCCTATATGGACCTCGGCAAGGCCTTCGACACCATCCCCCACTCTGGAATCATAGATAAACTTACTAAGTTGGGCATTAATCCCTATGTCACTTGATGGGTTTCCAACTGGCTTACTGACAGAACCCAGACTGTAAAAGTAGCCGACTCCAAATCCAGCTCCAGACAAGTGACAAGTGGAGTACCTCAGGGTTCAGTCCTGGGACAGCTCTTGTTTGACATCTACTTCTCTGAATTACAGGCCAACACTAAGGGACTCTGAGTAACAAAGTTTGCAGATGACTGCAAAATGGGAGCCATTATTGAATCCCAAAATGATGTGGATATTCTACAAAAGGGCCTTACAGAAACAGATGCTTGGTGCCAGAGCCATGGGCTCAAGCTCAATGCCAAGAAATGTATATTTATCCCCTTTGGGAAAAAAACATGTACCCATGAATTACCACATAGGTTGCAGTACACTAAACACCAAAAGTGTGATAAGAGACTTAGGGACACAGGTGGACAGTGGTCTCACCTTCGAAAACCACATCGCCACAACAGTCAGGAAATCCTTCTATGTGGCACACCTCATCACTAAGGGCTTTTCAGCCAGAAAAAAGGAGGTCATTGTCCCACTGTACTCATCCCCCATTAGACCCATTACAAAATACAACGCCCCATTTGGTATGTACCTCTCAAGACATCTGCAACAATGGAAAGGCCGCAGAAATACCTCACTAAAAGAATCACAGGCCTAAAGCAGCCACCCTATGCTGACCATCTAAAAAACTCCACCTATACTCTGTTGCATATTGTCTACTCAGTGGTGATCTCTGCTTAACATATAAGGCCATGTCAAACCCAGAGCTGTTGGACATGCTACACTTAAAGAAATTCCAATCCCTCAGAGACACACGCTTCAGGGATCTAAACCTTGTCATCACAATGAACAAAACATGCTGGAAGGATAGATTCCTGACCCAGAGACTCCCCAGACTCTGGAATAGACTGCCCATGCATGTCAAGCAGAGCGCCTCTTTGGCCCTCTTCAAAAGGAACCTTGATGATTGGATGGGAGATAGGAAATTCACCCCGGGGATCATGTCAGTCAACCTGCTAAACAGTGGTCCAGGGAAGTAAATACTGTGTGAAGAAATAGCCAGAGAATTTTTATGGCTAGGCTTGTATAGGCCCTAGGGCCAATAGCCTAGTATCAACCTATGAACCTATGGAGCAGACGATAATGCTGGCATCACCAAAGGTCATGATTTGTGGTAACACCACAGCGCAGTGCTGGCTCAGAATAGATAATGACTTCAGCACTGGCAATGGCCGCAAAGTGATTCTCATCAGACAACTGCCCACCAAAACAAAACACCACAACATTGGTGCCAAGAGTATGTAGACTAATTTTGAGGCACTGAGAATGAAAGCCAACCCAAGAGTGAGTATCAGGATTGAGAGCATCAATCTCACAAAGTTTGAGACCAGTAGTACTACTGTCAGTATCAGCAAAGTTAATATCCATGTTGCCAATTCCAAATGTGATACTGATTTCTTAGTAATTAATTAGATTAGGATATCAACATTAAAATTATACCTGTTGACATTGGTGCAGAAATGTGAGTATCATTGAGGGAATGGGTATCCTGGCCTGGGGTAGGTGGCTGTTGATTTTCTATTCCATAGAAGGGGAAGAAATATCACCCATTTTCTGCTAGGTACAGTAGAAAGCCCCCACAAATTTGTCATAATTAAAATCAAACACTACAGGTATGGGGTCATGCCTTATCCTCAATGGTTATGAGTTCAAACATTCTAGCATTATGGTAACTTCCACATCAGGTGCAGAATCTGCAAACCATAATAATAGTGCCTGAACCTTTTTTAGTTATAGAGTTTCACCAGTCAAGATGTTCTGCCTTCGTATATATATATATATATATATATATATATATATATATATATATATATATATATATATATATATATATATATATATTTATATATATATATATATTTTTTTTTTTTTTTTTTTTTTTAAGAATACATACATACTTATCTTTCCAGGCAAAAATACATGTTAAATTGCAAAGGCTAATGGCTTATTTTATCTGGGAGGCAAAACTGCCAAGGGTAGCAAGGAATAAGTTATTTCTACCTACAGATAGAGGTGGTGTGGATCTTCCTCACTTTCAAACCTACAGTGCTCCTGTGGCAATGTCTAACTGGATAAGAGTGAGACAAATTCCTTAATCTGTATGGTTTACTATGGAATTGGAAGTCCACTATCAACATAGTGTAGTTGCACAAAAGGTAAAACAAGATCTGGCACCCAGGGAATGGGAAAAGAAACTCAGGAAGGATCTCCAGGCAATCATCCATTGGGAACATTTGGGGATCCTGGTAAGGAATCTGGGATTCTCACCTTGATATGGTTGCTGGAAAACCTGGAGTGATAAAGGATTTATGTACTGGCAGGACCTGACCTGTTAGATCTGGCAAATGCAGCATTCCTCTCCTACCCACCATGTCTTGAAAGAAAGCCTGAATTACCTGTACCCTTCTGTCAGTACTTGCAGTTGAGGTCAATGTTTGGTAAATTATTTCAACACCAGATCTTTGTTAAACTGGTAGGCAGGAGTAGCTAAAGTTAAAGAAGGTGCTGGTTGCTTGAGTTGGAGATGAGGGCCTTACAGCATTGTTATTGCTTCTTTCTACACAGGTATGATATTTCATAGGTTCATAGGATGATACTAGGCTATTGGCCCAGAGGCCATTATAAGCCTAGCCAAGAATTTCAGCCATGCGCCCACAAAGTCAGCATCTGTTTTCTCTGTACAGCAGGGACACAGGTGGGATCCCAGGGGTATATTTTCTGTTTTCCATTCAGTCGTCCAGTGCCTCTTAAAGAAGGCTAGTGAGGTACTCTGCTGACACAGAGAGGAAGTCTATTCCACAGATGCAGGAGTCATTGGGACACAAACCTATCCTGCCAACAAGTTCTAATAATGTCACAGACCAGATTGAGACCTTGCATGCAGTTTGCATGAGTGAAGTTTGACTTATGGATATGCAGCAACTCCATCAAGACGGAGCCTGGGACGGCCTTGTATGCCAGACACAGGTCACCTCTGAGCAGTCTGTATGAGACTGAGTAGAGGGACAGGGCTTTTAGCCTATCTGGACAGGATAGGTGTTTGAGACCCTGGATTTTCCTGGTCAGGAATCTCTGTGGTCTCTCCAACTGCTGCATGTGCTTGGCAAGGTACATGCCGAAGGAAGCATTGTACTCGATAATGGGTCTGATAAGGGAGGAGAACAGGAATGTTATGACCTCCTTGTTCCTGGATGAAATACCCTTACTTATGAGGTGGGTTATGTAGAAAGCCTGCTGTACAATGGAGGCAACATGGTGGTCAAAAGTCAGGTTGCTATCAACCTAGGTGCCCAAGTCCCTCATGGCTGATTGCATTCTTAGTACATTGTTATTAATGCGATAATTAGTGGGGACACCATTTTTCCCAAAGGGGATACTGATGCATTTTTTGGCATCCAGTTTGAGGCCATGCTTCTACCACCAGTCATTAGTTTGATTAAGGCCCTCTTGGATGATGTTCACATCACTAGAGGAATTTATGACAGTGCCCAGCTTGCAGTCATCTGCAAACTTGGTCAGCCACCGACTGCTGGTTTTGGCTTGCACCTCAGAAAAGTATATCCCAAACAGCAGAGGCCCCCAAATCAATCCTTGGGGTATGCTGCTTGTTATGGGTCTACTATTACAGGTGACTTGCCCTGTTTTGACTGAGTGGGTTCTATCAGTGAGTCAGTTAGCTACCCATCTGGTCATATAAGAACTGATGCCTAGCTGGAAGAGTTTATCTATTATGCCCGAGTGAGGATAGTGTTGAAGGTTTTGGCTAGGTCAAGGCAGGCAATATGCACTGTCTTGCCTTCAACCATGGTTTTGGAGACTGTTTGAAGAAGGCAACCAAGTTTAACAGGCATGATCTCCCTTTGACAAAACCAAACTGTGTGGGATCAAGTGTTTGGAGGTTGCCAATGTCCTTGTTTATAAGGTCCATGATAATCCATTCTATGGCCTTGCAGATCAGGCTAGTTAGGCTGATTGGCCTATAACTGCCTGGATTGGTGGACGCTCCACCTTTGTGCAGTGGGATGACAGTGGTTGTCCTCCATTCTGCTGGGATGAAGTCAATGCACAGGCTTTGGTTGAATAGGGTGCCTAGTGGTGCTGACATCTCTTGCCTGAGTTCATGTAGGACACTGCCAGGGATGTTGTCAGGTCCCATGGAGGCTGTATTTATTGCCTTTGAGAAGGCATTAATAACCTGCTCCCTGGTGATGAGGGGAGGGGGCAGGTGCTGGGGATGTTCTGGTTTACTGATGGGGGCAGGGGGGCAACGTTTTCACTGAACTTGTCTGTCAGTAGGTTGGCTACATCTATGACATTTGTGTATGTGGTATTCTTGACCACCAATTCAGAACAGATTTGGGAGTTACATTTGAGATTGTGGATGTATGCAAAGAAGGCCTTGTGATTGTCCTTAGTGGATGTGGCCAATTTGAACTTGAAGTCAGCCTTAGAGGATGTCACCAGTGACCTTATCTGCATGTTCAGACAAAGGAGAGATTGCTTCCATCCTGGCACCTGCTCCTTTGCTCCTTCTTGGTTCTGGACAGCAATTTTTTCCTTTTATTATAGAGTGTTTATTGCGGCTATACACAAGATGGGTTTACTCTTCCTTGAGGAAGATGATTTGGTCCTGTCAGGTATTGCTGAGTCCGTGCAGCTATATAGGTGCTCATATAGTTTTTTGGTGTAGGCTTGGACATTAGTGCTTGACTCAGCTG
The DNA here is from genome assembly GCF_019279795.1 of Protopterus annectens. Lineage (NCBI taxonomy): Eukaryota > Metazoa > Chordata > Ceratodontiformes > Protopteridae > Protopterus > Protopterus annectens. The sequence continues at coordinate 1,848,980,020 of NC_056726.1, forward strand.
AAGGGATGGTGGCTGTGAAGCTGCTTATACCTGCTCTCGGGAGGTTGTAGTCAGCTTTGGAAAATATTTTTTGTTTGACCCTGGCAAGGGGGGGGCTTTATGGTCAGATCTTACCAAGGAGGATGACACTGTAGGGGTGCTACAGTGGCTACTCATGTTGGTTAGATAAGTCAGTAGATTAGTCATCTTGGGGGATATGGCCAGCGGAAGTAAGGATAACACTGTGTGATGCTTTGTACTTCAGGCAGTGAGTATGCTTCTGTGGGATTTACTGAGGTGCTGAGCAGCAAGAAGTAGATGTTGGTGGTGGGGTCATATATGCAAGCCACTGGAGTCAAGACCTGCTTCCTCATAAGCAGATAACTGAGTAGGTCTTGGGAGGCCTACCCTAAGAGCATTTCACCTTAAAGTGATCATCCAGGATATTGTGTCTTAGCTACTCTATGAAAGTGGATAGCATTTGCCATGCCATCCTGGTGCAGTCAAAAGCTAGAACCTTTGGTCCTGGCCACACAGTGGCAGCACAGACAACAGTCCATAGACTACATGGAAACCCAACTTAGAAGGTATAGACATGGACTGGATAAGATCCTCCTTGATATCATACTCAGGTTGCTTTTCCAGTGCCTCAACTATCAGGTCAGTCTTACAGTTAGATACATAAGATGAGTAGTTGTGGATTCTGAGCTTAAATGTCTCAGAAGAGAATACTTTCTTACTCCAGAGCTTTTAACTTGTCAGGCAGCGGGGTTACAAAATGATAGTCTTGAGAATCTACACTATACTAAAGATTACTCATCTCATTAAGCCAGGTGTTATAAAGGGTATTACCACAGCACCAGGGTAATGAGGGAAAATAAGGGTCTTCATTTGATTTTTGTGGAAATGTGAACATATAACAATAAAGACCCCCTAATTTTGGAAGTTTCTTCACCACTGAAGAAATTGAGGACAACTGTGAGACATCTGCAAATATCTGATCGGTTTGTCCACCAGGAAACTGGATTACCTTAGGAAGTGGATTGCAATCAATAAATGGTTTGTGGGTATGACACATTCAAGCACTCTAGCTTCCTGACACAAGGGATAGGACTGTTCTCCTCTTTGTTGATGTACCATGTGAATGTCATGTTGTCTGTCTGTATGGTAAGGTCCCATTGTGGTATGGAATCCTGGAAGATCTGAAGTGACAGGAGACCTTTCATCTCTTATGCATTGATATGTAGAAAGAGTTTCATCACTGTCCAGACATCTTTAACTATCTGACCATTGTAATGTCTCTGCCAACCCAAGACAAATGTGTCTGTAGGGACTGTCATAAATAGAGAAAAAAATGAATAAACTGCCCAAAATGAACTGCATCATAAAATGTGCCATTTGTACATATGATAAATGCAGACCCTGTACTACAGCAAGTCTGTAGTCTCTGACTAGTGAACCTGAAGTGCCTGTGAAGGACTACCATATATGTGGTGAGAGAAACCATTAAAACAGAACAGCCTCAAACCTCAGACCAGCATCTTTAATAAGCCATGATTGAAGACCATCTGTGAAGAACAGAAACAATGGAAAAAACAGCATTTGAGCCTTGTCCATGGGAAGCCCTGCATGGCAGGATAGAGTATTTAGGTTGCAGCCTGTGAATTTTAAGCCATGAAGCAGCTGCATTTGGGATTTTACTAATTCAGTTATTCCCAGGGACTGGAAGACACTGATTAGAGACTCATTTATCTAGCCAAATTGGTTATGACAAAGCACTGAAAAGCTATGCATGCAATTAGGGATATACCTAGGCTCCCAGTACATGGGCTGCTACCATATGCATGCATTTGGTGAATACCCTGTAGACAGATGCGAGGCAAAGTGGAAACATCCAGAACTGGTTGTGACTGAAGCAATATCTCGCAGAAATGAGTATCTGGAAATAAAAGAATAAAGGTCATTCAAGTACAGAATGGGCCAGAGGTCTTTGTTCTTTTCTGGCACCATAAAGAACCTGTAGCAATATCCAGATACTCTCTTGTCTGGTGGGACCTGTTAAATGGTTCTTTTTACTAGGAGATTTAGCACCGCTAACTTTGCCACTTTTCACTAATGAATGGGTCATGAAACATACTGCAGAAGAAGGGGGGCACTGTGTCTGAGAAAAATGCAGTCCTTTAAACCCCCTGGATACAATAATCTGGAACCACTTGTCTTTGGTGACTGCCTCCAATATGGACAACTAAAGGGACAAATGACTGTACTTGCTACAGTTTGTAACAGTCATGCAAATCCTCAGGAACTACAGTTGCTCCCTTCTAGGGGGATCACAACTGCTTGTCAACTGCTGAGAAACTAACCCAAGGGAGCTGTGACTTCTCTGTATGCAGCCCTGGTTACTGGAACCCATGACTGAGATTTGCTTATTCTGTTGTCCATGCCAAAGCTGCAGCTGAAGAGGACTCTTTTGATTCTTAGTGAAGATGCAGCTCTGGACAAAGCTTTGGCTGCTGTGACAGCCTAATGCCTCGTAAGGTTGGATTTGGTTGATGAAGTAGTCAGTCTGACTGGTCTAGTACCAACACTGTTCTATGCTAGAGGTCATTTTGTAATCTGTATCTTTTTTAACTTCTCCAAGTCTTTTGGGTTTCTAATACCATGACAGGAATGGACCCCATTCCTAAGTCAAAGTAGAATTAAAGTTCATGAAATTAGTATTGTTAAAATCTTTGATGTCAGCCAGAAGTAGTGTTCTCAGCTTTCGCAATGTTCCCAGTAATGACTCCTCCTGCAATTCGTACAGAGTTACATGTATTGGTAGCATATCTAAATACAATTGTAGATTCTTTTTTATAAGACCTGTTCCTCCTATTACTACTGGAACTGTCTGGGTATCTTTCTTCCACATTGCTCTCGTTTCTGCCTGCAAATCCTGATATTTTATGACCTTTGTGCCTCTCTGTATGCAAGACACTGTAGTCACTGGGTGTGATGAATTCAATGATCAATGCTACTTCTGTCTTCTTTTCATGGACCACTCTATCTGGTTTTCTAGCATCGACCTTTTGAACTGTTGGTAATGGGCGATCCCATGTGATGTAGACTTCATAATTTTCTATACTTTGTGGCTCATGTTTCCAGTGTTTTCAGCCACTTCAGTACCATATTTGCACAATCCCCAGTGCAATAGTCTTTATTATGCCTATCAGTATACAGCCCTTCTGCCATTAGTATGTCACAACCAGCAACGAGGTGTGCAACTATTTCCAATGCTGTTTTACAAAGCCTACACTTTTCTGGTTCTCCCACATGTTCAATTGATTTTGTAAACCATTGTGTACGTAGCCCACTATCTGGGGCCATCAATATTAACCTTTCATCTCTTAGTTTGAATTTGCCTCTCCTTAACCATTCCTGCATTCAATACTCATCAACATGAGGTTTTTCCAGAAATTTTAGGGAAGTCATCTTAGATTTATTCTCCACGTTTCAGAACTTCACTATGTTTGGGTCTTGTGAGGTCAGCAGATATGTGTGCAGTTCCATGATGATACATTTAATCAATTTCAAGGAGGCTCATACCTCCTTCGGAATGGGGAATATATAATCTTGGCATGCACTGATTTTTATAAATCATTTGGTGAGAATGAAGCATCCTTGTTTTCCTGTCTAATCTACTCAACATGTTTTGGGGCCAGTCAGTCACTTCAAAACTGTAAGTTAGGACAGGAAGAGCAAATTGGTTTATAGCTTGAATTTTCTTCCTACAGGGCAATGCTGTTTTCAGGATTAATTTAAGTCTTCTAAAGTATTGTTTACTAAGTTTTATTCACATTTGTTCATGTTTTATTGTTGATCCTTCATCAGTTCCCAAATATTTATACACTCCCTCTTGCTCAAGTTCTTTTATATCACATTCTTGCCCCAAACTGATGTTTTCTTGGTGTTGCAGTTTTCCAGCTTTAAAGGTTGCTTTTGCACATTTATCAAGACCAAATGACATTCTTACATCATCTGAAAAAGTTTTGACAACTTGCAGTTGTGCTTTCAGTTCCTCATCTGATGAGTTATACAGTTTTAAATCATTGACAGAGGATAAGAAGTCTTTACACTTTGTTGTTTTCTAGGAGCCAAATTATAGTCATGGCCTAAGCTGTTAAGTAGACAGCTTAATGAGTTAAGGGCAAGACAGAATAGCAGCGGTGACAAAGAGTCACTCTGGAATATCCCCTGTTTAATTATCCTATAATATATATCTATATTATATATCCTGAGAGAGCTCCTTGATGTGACAAAAATGAGATATTGAAATGAAGGACAAAGCTAAGGACATATGCATGTACTTACCTAAGTTATGTATGCTAGATTCTTTATCTAACGGATGAACTGCAGGGCTCTGAAGAGTAGGGACATTTTTAGAGATACTACAAAAAATATGTATCTGGCTTGAGAGTCTCTGACCAGAAACTCTAATCTCTGAGGAGATGCAGCACTTGCTCTGCCTTTTCCTGGTACAGGAGTCAATGTTTCTGGTATGACCCAAGCAGCCTTCATAATTACTCTGGTGATCTTAGCCGGCCTTAGGCATAGGCCAACTAGGTGGCTGCCTAGGGCACTGCTGTAGCAGGAGCACTTTTCCAGTATTTACTTGGTGTAGGTAGACCAGGATGGGGGCACCTGGGTGGTGTGGGGGGTGCCATGGAGCCCTTTTGGCTAGGGCACTGGCTGACCTAAGGCCGCTGCACAAGAGGTACAAACCATCAAGTCTCCTTGGGCGACCTGAAGGCCTTCTGAACAGCACCCTGCAGGAAGTACACAATCTCTATGTGTGCTCCCAATTCATGAGATATCTGTGAGTGTGGTAGGGGAATATGTGCCCTCTTTATCATCTTCCAAATCAGGGGTGTGCCTTTTTTATTTTTAAGGCCTGAGTGACTTAAGATGAATCAAAGTACCTGGCCATCTTGTCTGTCCTTGATGGAGAAGGAGGAGGAGAAGGAGAATAATATATCTGCTGACCAGAAATGGAGGTGAAACCCTGAATGACCATGGTTCCAATGTCCTGTCCAGCATGTTGATGAGAAAGCTGACCAACAGAGGTTGCTGGGAAAAGGGGCTAGACAAGTACTGAAACAAAACATGTGACAGAAGACTAGCAATCAGACAAGTTCTGACAGCTGAAGATTATTGCCAGGGAATGCCAATCCCAACATCAACTCTAGAATAGAGGGTGCCAATAGGAACACTGATGTTTTGATGCTGAACAAAGAACAGGAAACACTGGTCAGTGCCAAAGCAGTGAACACAAGCTACCTGAACACCAGTGCCAATGTCAACAATTCCATTGACCCAGCAGGCCTCTGTTCTGAAAAAAACACTGAAGTGATTAGGCTCAAAGGTGGAGAACCAATCAAGATCATAACAGCAGCAGTATAACTTGGCTTGAATGTTGTCAGTATCAAAAAACATGAAGCCGGCAAACATGTCCAAGGCTTTTAAGTTTTATGGGAAAGATGAAAAAATACTTCTAGCCCTACTCTGGTAACTGGGTGAAGCATACAGCTCAACAAATTATTGCTAAGTATTAGAGGGGGCACTGCTGTATACGTGGGTTGACAGTGAAGATTCAGAAAAAACTTTTATCTCCATATTTAAACTGAATCACTGAGAATCGGAGCATAAAAAATACACAGTATCCAAGCTGTAACAGTGATCTGAGGAGCTGGAAAGCTACTTTTATCAGACTCCACCACTTTCAGGCTGAACCTTTTAACTAGAGATGGCTGTATTGCCAAACAGGCTATTTCCAACCTTAGAAAATAAATGTTGTGTCTCATAAGCCTTTGTCTTGGTAGAATGAGATAAGGAAGTAGACTTGAATCTCAGAAGCTCTAAAGGCAAAATAACCCATATTCACTGTTGCTGTAGTATGTTAATTCTGATTTCTTCTTTTGAGCAGATAAAGCTTGTATGTACAAACAAAACTGTAACCACTTTCTTCTATGATAAAGGGTAACAAGACTTAAATCATTGCAAAAATCACACCTGCCTAGACTGTAACCTTTTCCTATAAAAAACAGATACCAAGTGTGTTTGTTCTCTAATGAGATTTTCTACTCACAGTAGCAGTCCTGGCATCTTCATTCAGTGACTAAAGGTATACACAGAAATGAAGACAAACCATACATTTGACCAGGAAGAGCAAGGCTACTTAAATAAAATACAAATCAAACAACCCTGATGCACAGAATCAAGACTTAAGGAAACTCACAATATGTCACACAAAAATACAACTTGCCTTGGTGATGACATTAACACCTGTGCCCAGAACAGTCATGAAACCAGAAATGTTTTAAATTTTCTCCCTTTTTTATTTTGGAAAGAAGGTCATAGAGAAGAGTGGCTGTATACTCACACACAGCAGTAAAGACCTGATGAAGGACTGGTGGTGTAGTGCTTTGTAGGATGGGGATGTGCCTAACAGGCCATGTAAGCACTCTTTATTGTTGCTGATTTCTAGCCTGTGATGAGCAGCTTTTTGTAATAAGTTGCCCTTTTGTACAGATAATGCAGGCTAGTACATAAAATATGTTACCTTTAACCCTTATGCAATACTTAAGAATCCCTCTAGATTCCTGTCCCAGAGACTTCCCATACTCTGGAACAAACTACCTATCTATATCAAACAAAGCTCCTCATTAGCACTCTTCAAGAAAAATCTTGATGATTGGATGGGCGATATGAAATTTACCCCAGGGATCACTTCTGTGGCTCTGCTCGACAGTGGCACTGGAAAATTATTTTCTTGGGCAGTGAAAGCCAGGGTACCTTTTGGCTAGGCTTATATAGGCTCTAGGGCCAATAGCCTAGTACCTACTTATGAACCTAGGAACCTCTAAAAAATGCTAGTACCATAAACAGTTCATAAACTAAACAAAGCCATTGGAGTGCATAAAAAATGTAACAGAAACACTTACTGAAAAACTAAAAATGGTAGAGGTCAATGTCAGAACACCATGGATCATGGAATTACTTCCTTTTAGATAAGCATGATTTCTTCTCTCTCTCTCTCCCTTAAGTATTTTGATCACTCTTCCTAGAATACAGATAAACATTGCCACCAGCCAAGGTTACATCAGTGGAGCTCTTTAACCATTATATTATGCAGGAAATAGTACATGTTGTCTGCTTAGCATTTATAATATTTTGCATGCTTTCTTTCCTTGACAGGCTCAACAGTTAAGACATTTTACTCCACCTTATGTGCTTGCTTATCTGCTGTACACCTTGGTATGTTACTGACTAATATTTGTCAACTCATGTTTCATCAATGGCAGGCAGGCTCAAGACACTTTCCTCTCCTAGAAAACAGAAGTAAAAATTTATTCTAATTTTACTATATTCAGGCACTTGCTGTTTTACTTTGCATTCTAAATTACAACAACCAGCAATAAAACCTTTGTTGCTTTATGACAGCTAACAAATCCATTACAATTTAAACAGGTAGCAGATGGCCATTCTTGGCATACATGGATCTGCCATAATGATACTCTCAAATACTTCTGTGATGATATGAGGTAGTGCCATCTGTGCCAGAGAGAGAGTAGGGAAGTGTATGTGTAACATATGCCAGTATAGCTAGCTGGACTTTTGTAAAGAATTTTAAGTCATTTGACTATCACATTGATTTGTACTGATGCTTGTGTTAGAATGTATTTGTAAAGTTGTTTGTGTTAAAAATGCATTAACAGTGGGTCCTGGTGGATAGAAAAGAGCTATACGTGTGTCAGATAGTATTATTATAACTGATTAAATGTATATGGTTTAACAGAGAATTCTGGAAGGGAAGAGGTTAATCTCAGTCCAGCTAATTCTGGAAAAATAGATTGAAAATTAATTGGGTTGGTTTAGGCCATAAATATTTTATCTTACAGGTCTGATTGCAGCCAGAGACAAAAATGTTTGGGAAAACCAGAACTAGGAATCTTATTGTATTATCCTTAAGGGTGAAATTGTTTTTTAGCTTTCAGATGCTACAACAGATCTTAGCAAAGCTCTGGGTGTGTATTATACCAGAGTCAAGTGACCAGATGGGATGTCATTCTATAACCAGCAGTGACATGATTTTTTTTAAATATTAGTGAGAGATATGACAGAACTCTTGCAGTAGCACTTTGTGTTCCAGAACCTGACAGGAAAGATCTCTCACAGATATCTCACACAACCTCACACCTCATCTTGCCTTGCTGTAGTAGGCAACTCAGCACACTTCATCTTGCCTTGATTTAGTAAATAACAGGGAATAGTAATTCTTTAGATTAGTTAGTAAAATATATTGAGATTAGTGAAGTACTGTTTTTCTGTATTAGTGTGAATTTATCCAACTGTGTTATTTTTTTATATCTCCTGTGATTGAAACTCTGGTGTTTATTCTAACTAGATATTCACTATTCTCATCTTTTCTATTTTATTATTTATTATCAAACAGTTCTATACCTTTCATTGTGTCTGGTCTTTTAGTGAATAGTTTTAACATCTTAAGAGCACGTATGCTTATTTTAGTGACCCTGTGGCCACTCCTGAATGCCTTGCTGCATTGGTCAAACTCTACCATTTGTATTAGTATTAATTTTACTCATTATAACTGGGTACCCTTTTAAGAGGCTTAGAGTGGCTGACTGGTGGCAGCGTAATTACCTTATAGTCTGGGCAGAGGAGGCACAGCTGGTAAATATGTACCAGCCTTTCCAAGGTGTGTGTGCATGTGTATGTGTGTGTGTGTGAAGATCAAATATCCAAGTGTGTCTGTCAGCTACTTGGAACACGGACACACAGTTTGAAAGTGGTCAGTGTGGAGCTTTGTTTGTGGCCTGGAGAGAGAGAGTCCAGCCCCAGGTCTGGAGTATGCTCTTAAGGGAAATTGTGCTTGGTGCAGAGAGCTGCATCTGAAAACACTGTGTGTATCCATTTTTGCTTCTAGTGGCTCTCCCTCACCGGTGTCAGTGGTGAGAACTGAGGCTCCTTGATTACTGGCCTGGAGTAGGGATGGTCACAGCTTCTTACATAAATAGCAAAATGAGTGGCTGACTACCAAGCTACTAAATTTGGTACAAAGCACAATGCTGTTGATTCACATTCAAACTAACTTAATAAAAAACACTAGTGGGTATATATCTAAATTATATTGTGTTTTATGCTACTGCTGAAGTCAATTCATCCTTTCAGCCAGCTTTCCATCTGTCTAGCCATCTAACCACTATACATTCATCCAGTAGTGACACAATCTGAGGTTATGCTACAAAAACTGACCTTACATGAATCTAACATTATGGATGTGAAATATTAAACCATAAAACGCAAACTGGAAACAGAGCCCCAGGCAAAGATGCACATGAATTATATTTCTTTATGGAAACTAATTAAATGCTATGCAGTTTCATTATACAATTTATTTGGTTTATGCTGCAAGCATACTATACTTGTTGCGTCCATGAATGTGACATTGTCAGTAATGAAAGTTCTAGCATAAACATAAAAAAATCAGATTGATGTCTCTCTTTCTTTCTGGTGTACAGGTGCAGGTCTGACTAAAAACATACGGGGCTCAATATTTTTATATAATTACCTCTGTACTCAATACTGTACATTCATAATGTTTCTACAGGCTTTTTGCACAGTGAAGAGAGGTCTATTTAATGTTCCTGCAGCCTTTAACACATGGACTCCAGACCACAAAGGACGTCAGCAAATTTAGCAGTTATGCAACCTTTACTAAAAAGGAGGTTTACAACAGAATGTATACAAAAGCCATAGGTCACTTTTGTCACATGACTTTTTTCAACAGCTAGTTAACTGAAATTTACAACACAGTAAACATAGTGTTCGGATTTGCCCTTAACCCTAAATATATTAACCAAATAAAAGCCCACCAGTATTCACACATTCTCTCTGTTAGTATATGAACACTGATAGCAGTCTGTCTACTATCTCACTGTGTCATTTGCTTGTGGCAAGTGTGAAGCCCTTCTGTGATGACAAATGCATATTGCAGATTCTGAGATCGTCATGTGGTTAAACAATCATCCATGTAGTTGGAAGTCAATATTTTAGTAATGTTAGAAATGAGAAGAAACAGAAACTGTTACTGGTAAGCAAAGACATGAAAGATGTCACAGTTTAAGCAAATGAAAAAAAGAAATACCCAAACACATTGTCCGTTGTCAACATAATTGATTTTTAGTGCTATATCTCCATAAAATGGTGTGAATAAAAAGGACAACTACAGGATTTTACATTTAAACTGCATATAATCTTAAAACAACCAACAAACTAGAAGCTACTGCAAAAGCATTACATTAACATAACTGGCTCAAGTCTCAAACATTCAGATGAATTACAATGTTTAGGTTTCCATTTCAAATCAGACAATTGCATTGTACATCATTCTGGCAGAAAACTCTTAATTCTCTCATCTGATTTAAATTTTGGAATTCTGTGGCTCCATCACTCTTTTGAATAAAAAATTTCAAATGTGATTAGCAAAATACACCCCCATAGTGCTGAGGTGCTGCACCACTTCTCACATGGAAAATTGTCCCAGAAATTCTGACTCAAAAAGCTGAAAGCCTGAAGGTCTAAAGCTCAACCAATGTAAAATAAACATAAATGCAAAATGATGTTCCTGAGTGCCAGGCTTAATTGCCAAACATTAGTGATTAAACTCTAATGTATGATCATTAATATGCAATTTCCATATTTTATATTTAAATACTGAGACTGTGGTATCTCAGTGAATTTGTGTGGCAAAGCTCTTTGGAAAAATACTTATGTGAGCTATCTATCTTCTTTTTGATATCATTTACAAGTGTTGAGCACGAGAGTTGCATTTCATTTGTGGAACTGATGATTTACACAGAGTAGCTCTGCACCCCCATACACTTTATTAATTATTTTACTTTGATGCTACATACCCTGACAAAAAAGATCATTGAAACAAGGCTGTGTGCCTTCTATACTAGACAAAGTATGCTCTGAATTTTGGGCTTTCATCTTTAAAATTGTAAAGATTACCATTCTGATTTGTCAGCCATCCAGACAGAATCTAAAGATGTCATATTTCCTAGATGTGCCAAGTAATCTAATGCTGAAAAATACATAAGGATATCTTTTTACTGAGTTTCAATTAATACAATATTATAGAACTTATAAATGCTTAGAGATCAGATGGCACAATATGACTGTTTGGCCTTTATTTCAGGACATAGCATGATATAAGTTCAAATCCTAACTCTGTAATGCATATGATAATATACACTTGGACCTACCCTCTGAAATTATAGTCTTAATTTGCCAAGTTTGGGCAACTGAATATCCTGGAAGCTGACATGTAGGGTGCCATCTGTTCCACAGGGTGTCAAACATTTTCAAAATAAAGACTTTTTTTTTTATTCAAGGACTAAAACAGAACATTATGTGATGATGACTAACTACAAACTATATTAAAAAAGAGGAATATATTAAATAACTTTCGGCTTTTCCCGGTTAGGAGTCAACACAGTGGAACACCGGTCCGCTAATGACTGACAGTGGATTTTTATGGTGCCGAGGTGCCAGCCTGACTCTCACCCTTCAAAGAAGGCGCACCCATTCATGCACACACCTACCTGCATGTCTTTAAACATCAGTCGACCATGGGGAGGACATGCAGCAATGCAATTGAAGTCTGCATTTTCAGATGAACTTTAGAGAGTTGCACTACCTTTCTCTGATAACTTCTAAGAAACATTTTTTTTCCCTCAATGACTGTCTCAAAAAAGCTTGGTCTGTTAAGACTGCTACATCAGCCAGATTTTCTGCAGGAGTTGTTGCACAATGTATGCTGACCTTAGAAGTTAGTACATTAGGTGTAGGGGTGCAAGGGGTATAACCGCCTCCCACCCCCCACCCCCGCACATATAAAGGAGGTCATTGGAAGCTCTCTGATATATCAGTATCAATTAAGATTAATATGAAGAAAAACATGAGGAAATGAGCCACATTCTTTTAAAAATAACACTTTTGCAAGCTAACTTCAAAAACACTTTTGTTGATCTAGTAATATGGTTGTACTAAACATGTTAGTTCATCCTCTGTCCAAAATCATTAAATGGACTATTATAACATTTCTTTGTCTATAATAAAGATAATATTTTCAGTCATCTTTTGGAAGTTTCACAATATCTTTTCTTTCAGAGTTCTATATACAAGTTTGGAGCATAAGCATTGCTTTTATATTTTTCATTTTCATCTTATTAAATTATCTCCCCCACACACATAATGATACAACAATCAAAGAAATAGCTTTGTTACAAATGCTATGAGTTAAAAATGTGCAACCTAAAATAAAAATACATTCCTTTAATTATTTTCTTTACAATTTGTTTACAGATTCTAGTACTCCATCGCAAACACATTTGACATTTACTTTCTATCAGACACTTTTCCATTTTCTCAAATTAAAATTGCAGCTTAGTTACCAAACTATCCTGCACTTGTTTTGTATCAGCTTTTCTTAAATGTGAGTGGGCTAACATCTTAAGTGGAACACATACAGTCTGCACTACAATAATTAATTCAGTGACAACTGAGTTAACATAAAATAAAAAAATACAGCCTCAACAGCCTTCTTATAATACAATGCATACATAAAAAAGAGCCAACTAAACAAGGCAAATAAATAGATGCATGATTTACAGCCTCTGTAGACAGTCCTATATTTTTAACTAGTAAAAACTGTGTACATGTACACAACTGTACAATATTCATGAGAACACTTCTCTCATTGAATCTCACTAACAACTGATGCCCCATATGTACTTTCAATGTACAGGCAGCTCTTACAGGTGCAATAAAGCAAACAACATCTGAGTGAAATAATTCAAATATATATATATATATCTATGGATCTAGGACATTTCACCGAAACTCAAATGACCGAACACAAATCACTGAAAGCACAATTCACAGAAAACACAATTCATCGAAACACATTTCACCGAAAGTTGTATATGGCCTTGTCCCCACTGTAGTGTGACCCTGGAGTTAGTATAGTAGGGGGGTGTGGGGGCCGTAGCCCCCCACATATTTTAAGTATATATCATGTTTAGGTAAGAGTAATATATTGCAATTGCAAGTATGTATGTATATAGTTCAAAACATTTAAAATATGTGGGGGGCGTACCCCCCCTACTATATATACTAACTCCAGGGTCGCACTACAGTGGGGACAAGGCCATATATAACTTTTGGTGAATTGAGCTTTCGGTGAAAAGTGCACACTATTTTGACTTTTGGTGAAATGTCCTAGATCCATATATATATATATAATGGCAAGACTACAGAACTAAAAAATGTGCAAGCCATAGGAACAAGAGCAAAACTGCAACAAGGAAGTCAAATGAATGACTCAAACAAATGTAAACCATGGCTCTCTGCTAATGCAACTTTTATGATATCTGTCATCATAGTACAACTGATCAGAACCTGCATGAATTTTCATCTAATTCCTTATGTTGTAGGTACTAGTCCAAGAATAAAAAGCAAACAAACTAACTGCAGTTTTGGTTAATATTTTGGCTGCGTGTGAATTAATTTTTCTTACATATATTACTTGTATCCTTTTATCAGATATCATCTGTCATAACTACCAGATAACATTTCTCATTTTTTTAACTGTAACAGCTGGAAGATGAAATTATATCAGAAATAACATGAAACCAAATCTTAATGTTATGCTGAACTTGCAAATGGCACATCAATTTAATTATTCTGAGTCTATATGTAGTCTTCTGGGAACCAGCTGAGTGTCCAAAGTTTCCTTAGATCCCACAGACATCTTTACAGATTTAACGTGATTTTTTTTTCATCTTAAGTTGAACTGCCACAACATGGGAGAAGGTTTGTAGTAGTTCACTGCTGCATACGTATAGCCATATGTTAACATGTATGGACTACAGATAACACTTATACAAATCAGCAAATGTAAACACATTCATTGTCTCTTGAGTTTAATTCATTTCAGGGCTGCAGGGGAGCTGGAGCATATCCTGGCACTCATTTGGCATAAGGCACTGAAACTACTCCTGAATGGGCACCAATCTATTGCAGGATACAATCCCCCCCTCCCCCACACACACACGCACACACACACAGCATGATACCTATGTGCAATATGGAAGATCTCCAATTATTCTTAGGGGTGAAAAAGGAGCACCCATGCAGAGACAGGGAGGATGTACAGACTCTTATGCAGAAGGTACCACAGGCCCAGATCAAAAAGAACAAAACCCAATGTGGCAGCAATACATAGCACTGCACCACTGTGACGCAGCAGTACATAGCACTGCACCACTCGATTGTCCATTTCAAAAGAAAACCTCTTCTGTTCCCTGGGTTATTCTGAAATATTATGAAAAGACAGTATGCTAAGTAAGGTGGGGCATCCAGTGAATTTCTGTGATTCAGAATGGCTGCAGTTATTTTCAACAACATTGTCTGCTGTATTCTGTTTTCCCTATGAAGCCAGAACAGTCTAGATATAAAAGCTTAGTCTGATCAGATTTGATTGCATTTACTGTACCTAGAAATATTCTTTAAAAACTGGATTTGCAAGATTATTTAAAATATGTGACATTTAATCTATAACTATTTTCTTGCATTTGTTTGCATTTTTCAGTGAGGTAACAAACATCAACCTTTCTGAAACATTAATAGGTGTTTTTTTTCAGTTGCAGGTCTGTTCATCAAAGCCCATTTAGTCACGATTGGCATTAACAAATTAGCTTCCAAAGGAATTCAAACTTACTCTGTTGATGTTGTGACTTGGAGATAGCTGTATTAGTTAATGGACTGCAGGGGGTGCAGTACTATGGGGTGCCATGGCAATATTAAAGCATTTTGTGAAAATCCCATTCTGTCCATCAAGCTTGCTCAATCTAGCTCTGAAGAACTAATCAATAACACAATACACTATATTCAACAAAACCTCTATGAAGGTAGCACTGCAAAATAGGTTATGAGTTATGGATAAGAACCATAAGAACTGTGTGTTGAATAACAATAGCTTTCACCTGCATAATGGATGACCCTGAAGAGATTGTTTAATTTCTCTGTACTTTTGGGTTTCCCTTGCAAAATAGATTGGAGTTTTACTATGATCACTGACTTACCAAAATGCTAAAAAACAGGTAAATAAGTGACATACAGATAGATAATAATTGTGGTCTAATTTGAATGTAAGGTTGTTTCTTAACTCAACAGTGTAAGAAACTTCTCTGTGTGGAAGATTTTCAGTCCATATATTTCTAGTTAATCACTGTATATTAATCAGATCAGACAATAGTAGTAGAAGTAGCGAACATAAACTCGTCAAGTCAAAAAGTAATAATAGAAAATATATAATTCTACAGCATTACTAAGCATTCGAAAGTAATCCAAGCAAGGCAGGCAGTCTGTTTCCAGTTGAAAATCCTTTATTAAGTACACAGACAAACGATCCAAGTAAAACAAAAATAGAGTAATAATTTCCTCACAAGCTTTCTAAATATATATATACTTTTTATCAGGCATGGGAGTGGTTTATTGTGCTGTAAAACAAAGTGTTATTGGTACACATGTTAAATTCACATCCCTTCCCCCATCAGTGTGACATTCGAGCTGGTCCTTTTCTGATTAACATCTTAGGTGAAGCCCCATCATTTGTTTATAGGAAGGCCAGGAATATTAGAAGTTTTGTTGAATTTAAACCTAGACCATGTGAGAAAAGCACTAAAAGATGTGAAACTAATGGTACATTTTGTATATTTATACAGCAAGGTGATAGTTTTTATTGCCCTTATTTAAAGAAGATCATTAAAACCAGTGCAGGGGGTGACTGTAACACTAAAAAAGTAATTTACAGGGCACAGTGCAATGAATGTGATGCATTCTATGTGGGCAAGACTGTAAATAAACTCAAGCGAAGGATTTCATGTCATCTGTCAAAAATCCGCTCTGGATGTAAAAATAATGCACTAGCCAAACACCTTTCCCTTCATAAAAGACACACAGGTTTTAAGTTCCAGATCCTGGATCGCATAGACATGGGTGATCTTGAAGTAGACATCCCAAATACTCTGGAGAAACATGAACTCATGTGGCAATTAAAGCTGAACTCTTTTAGAAAGTCTGGACTAAACTACTACTGTTCAATTAAAAGTGCACTGGAACTTAGAAAATTGCCACATTGTTTACATGACTAATTGTATTTTATTTTATTTTTTTCTACAAATTGGTTTTAAATACCATTTTAAATAATTTGAAATTTAAGTGTATATTTTGTTTCCATCATCATACATATATATATTTTTTATTTTTATTTTTTTCTGGTTCTCTTTTTTCCACTTTATTCAAAATGATGGTAATAACAATACTAACTAATTATACAATTATATAGGTTTTTAGGGTTCTTGTACACAGACCTGAAGAAGTCTAGAAGGACGAAAGTGATCTTTGTTAACAACAGGTTATGAAAATAGAAACTGATTTTTACATGCAAAATGTATATGTATATATTTATATATAATTTTTGATCGCAAAATGAACTAAGGTTGATATATTTCCAGCCATGTAGTATATTGCCTTGTATAAAATCACAGACTTAATAATATACTTAATAATTTGGTTAAATAAGATGTACCATTAAAGTACATTAGGGCTATATATTATTATGACAGCTACTAGGTAGGGCAGGACCAGCTCGAATGTCACACTGATGGGGGAAGGGATGTGAATTTAACATGTGTACCAATAACACTTTGTTTTACAGCACAATAAACCACTCCCATGCCTGATAAAAAGTATATATATATTTAGAAAGCTTGAGAGGAAATTATTACTCTATTTTTGTTTTACTTGGATCGCTTGTTTGTGTACTTAATAAAGGATTTTCGACTGGAAACAGACTGCCTGCCTTGCTTGGATTACTTTCGAATACTTAGTAATGCTGTAGAATTATATATTTTCTATTATTACTTTTTGACTTGACGAGTTTATGTTCGCTACTTCTACTACTATTGTCTGATCTGATTAATATACAGTGATTAACTAGGAATATACGGACTGAAAATCTTCCACACAGAAAAGTTTCTTGCACTGTTTTGTTTTTAGACCCACTACACTTTAGTGGGTTGTTTTGAGACTTCGGGGATACTACGGAGATTACTTGTTTGTTGTTTCTTAACTCAGTACGGTTAAATATATGGTCAAAGTAACAGCACTTTCTTCCTTACAATATGTGTTGTCTACTGCTACAAAATACTGATTCTGCAGAGGGGGCATAGAAATCATCTGCTTTCTACTTTCATATTTTCCTCTGTGTCTGAGTTGCCATTATGAAATGCTTAGAAAGATCTAAAATTAAAATGGAATTTATTTAATGTGTAAAGCACCAAATTACAGAAACTGAAACTGGCATTATGACTCTAGGAAAGGTTGTGTTTTCAATTTGTTCTACATGTATGACTTTTATTTCAAAAATGTCATGGTATGTCCAAAGACCATTTTTATTCTGACTTTACAACCACAGTCTTTTGCTAATAGCAACACAGCTTTTCCCCCAACAGTTGATGGCATTTAGGCCTTCATATAAGGTCCACCGGGAAAATCCTGGAATGTTGTTCATAGGTTAGTACTAAGCTAACTGCCCTTGCAAGCCATTGTAAGCCTAGCCAATTATCCCTTGTGAGACTCAAACCCTGCACTTTGTGTTTGTAAGGCAAACATCTTAACCATTAGGCCACCTCCCAACTCCATTAGGCCACCCTCCCAACAGGTCAAAGTATATGGTTAGTACCACACAGCAAAAAACTCAAAGTGGATTCTAACAAATCAGTGACAAGCATGTCAAATGATTCATGTTATTGCTATAAACTCTAGTCTTTAACTATCAGGAAATTTCAGCATAACAGTCTTAGTAAGGATAACTACAGCAGACTGAGAAGGAAGTGATGCTTTAGCATAGCTTGGATTATTAATACTTTCTTTCTATTATAAATTCCAGCAGCAGCAACATCTTCAGGCAAAAGTCATCTCTGTTCACTGAAACTCATCTGTATCTGCTGGTCTGACTAAAGAATTCAGGAATTTGAGGGACACATCAACAGACACAGAAGCACCATTCATACCACTGACACGGTCTCAGTAATTCAGCCTAAATGCTCTCCTCTGCAGTTAGCACAGAGGATTAAAGCTACAAGCTGCCTCCTATGCTCCAGGGTTTGAGTCTGTCAACCTCTGTTTATCTACTGTGTGGCTCTGAGCAAGTCACTTATTCAGACAAAGCTTTAGGAAAATGGGCTTTGCTCGCATAATCAGACAGTGCTTTGGGGAAGTTGAGAATTTAGGCTAGTCTGCAAAATGGTCCCCTAGACCACATGCCTAATAGCTACCCACTATTTTAACAGAAAGAAAACAATGTTGCTCCAGTTTGGCAGTCATACTCACAGTAGTGATTCCCACTCCAGACTTGTTTGTTCTAGGATGATGTTAGGGATAAGGCTATAAAGTTCCTGACTTCATATCCACTAATGACTTTGTTATGTTAACAACTGGACTATGCAAAATCAGAGCATTGTATTTATTTTATTTTGATTTGTTAATGTTCATGAGAAACTTGACCTGCTTATCTGTTTACTGATTATTTATACATAATATGGATCAGATTTTTGAACATGTGTGTTCATTAACACATGTACCCTTCATCTGTAAGTTAACATTCTCTGATAACTAACAAAGCTCTTTCAACAGATTCCACTCATGTTTATCAATGAGATCTGCCTGGTCAGTCAGTGCAAATTACATACTGGAGTCAAGATCCTCCCATGTTAAAAAAATAAAAAATATGCAAGATGCTCGATCAAAATGTAGACACAAACAACCTGCAAACAACTCAATATGTAGAGGTTAAATGAAAATGATGAAAAAGTGGACAACTGCATTAAAAGCTCTGATGAGCTGCTAGGGGAAATGAAGGTAGTGCTGTCAGTGCAGTCAGACTCTGTAATTTAGCTACAGAGAGAAAATAAGGAAATGAACAGCCTATATGAAGTTGGAGTTACTTTGAAAGAAGACAGCAGAACTGGAAAAGTCTGAGGCTAGTGGGTACACCAGAATATGCTAAAGCAGGAAGTCAGTACAGTTCTATCAGAATTAATATAGGCACCAGACAGTGAGCTACAAATTGAAGGGGTGTGCTGGGTATTTGTTCCGAGTTCATCTGCAACATTCAGCTGATCAAGGCAGTTCATTTTACCATTTTTTACACACATGCAGAAACAGAAGACACTTTCACTGGTTTGGGCTCCTGGTAGAAATTATTTTATTAGGAACAACATTTCTGTCGATCAGGATTACAGTGTGAAAACTAGATGATGAAAGAACTTATTTCTTCCCATCATGAGGTTATGTCATGCACATAAATTAAAATTCAAACTGGCCTGTGTGCATTATTTAAAGTTAGCTTTCCTTCTGAAGTGAAAACATTTTGTGAGGCAGAGAATGCAAGAAAAGGTGACTGAGGAGGAGAGTAAAAGAATTAAAGTGCTTGGGGCAACTTGGGGAGAATCAGTTGGTAGTGACAGTAAAACAGTTCCCAGTTTCTAGAAGAATGTGCAAGGGGATAAGCTCTAGTTTACGGGTTCTTTGCAAAGTGGGTAGATGTAAACATTTTGTTATTCAGAGTAAGGGTCAAAATCAAAAGTCTTAAAAGGTGGTTGTCAAAATCAAAAGTCTTAAAAGGTGTTTAACCAGTTCCTTACTTAAGTAGTGAACTGCTCATGCATTCTAAAGAGGTAACAGGCTCTAAACAGAAGATTAATGCACATTATGAAGAATATAACCCTGGACTGCTGCTTTCATTAGAAGTAACTGATTTTATATACTGTTATTTAATGTAAAGTTAACATTCAAAGTGTAAAAGTTTAATTCATCCTGCTGTCAAAGAGAAATGATTGTTAATAGCGAGAATAATGTTAATTGTAAAGAATGTTTAATGACTCTGAACCACTATTACTTTATTTTATTTATTTTATTTTACATTTGTTGACCGGGAGAGTCCAACTGGATACAAGTCTGTTTTCAGTGGAGGCCCGGGGAGAAAAGCTCCAAGAGAACAACTTTAAACAATACGATAACAATTGATTACAGACATAGAGAAAAAAGACTGACATTATTTTGACATACATAGGTTTAGGGTACATATTATTGGCATTACAGGGTAAGCATATTAGTAGCTGGTTATTGACACAGTATGAAGGATCTAATCACAGCATTCCAACCGTATAATGGTTCTAAGCACAACATTCCTGAGATAGATTACATTGCAAGGAAGAAACAAAGGTCTAAGACAGAAATGTGAGGAATAGCATTTTGTTATTTGATAAGTCTCAAAGAGAGGATACATAATCCTAGCACTCCTTGGTATTACTGGACAATATAGTCATGGGTAGTATAAAGTGCAAAATTCCATGGATAGTAATATAGCCACTAGAGAGTTAGGAGGTAGAAATTTGTACCGGTTATAGGAAAGTACAGTGTTCAGAATTGGATAGTGTGGCAGCCTTTCTTTAGGTTAGTGAACTTTAGAGATGAGGTATTAGCCAGGGGTGATGCAGGAGCATAGCCGTTTATTTAGGAAGTAAGTTTTGAGTAGTTTTTTGAACATGGCCGGGGATTTGCAATCAGTTATGTGGGGAGGAAGGGAGTTCCAGGCTTTTGGGATATAGTGACTGTAAACTGCCTTACCAGCCTCATTGTTAAATTTGGTAACCTTGAGGAGGTTTTGGGTACTAGATCTTAAGGGCCTGGTGGTGGTATAGGGTTGAAGAAGATTTTGTAGAGCTGGGGTGTTTTCAGAGAACTGTATTATTTTGTGGGCTAGTGATAGTTGATTGAGTTGTAGTAGTTGAGGTAGTTCGAGCCAGTTTGAGTTTTTTGAGGCAGTCACATTGGTGTGTTCTGATGGGTGAGTCTGTAGCGAATTTGGCTATTTTATTGTAACAGCTATCAAGTTTGTTTAGATCAGATTTGCAGAGATTTATAAGAATAGGGGAGGCAAACAGCAAGGTGGATAGAAGGTGAGTCCTGGCTATTGTAACTTTGGAATGGTTGGCGAGAAATGTTTTGTTGCGATAGAGTAGTCCAAGTTTTTTGTGTACTTTTTTATGGTCAAGGAAATATGTAGGTTAAATCTGAGGTTGTTGTCTATTTCAATCCCTAGTAGTTTGGTGTGGTTGGTGGGGGTGATTGTGGTGCTGTTATCTGAGGAGATAGTGAAACTGTCAGAGGGAGGTTTGCATCTGTGGGAGCTAAACAGGAGTATATTGTTTTTTCCTGGGTTGAGAATTAGGCATTGTTTGTTGATCCAAGCTTCAGCCAGGGAAAAGTATTCTTGTGTTTGGGAGTGAAGTAGGTCAATTGTTTTGGCTGCACATATTATGGTAGTATCATCTGCATATTGTACTACTGAGGCTTTGGGAATATTGGATGGGAGCTGATTGGTGAAGAGGGTAAAGAGTAGTGGTCCCAGGATGGAGCTTTGGGGTATCCCTAGGGAGACTGGGGGGGAGGGAGAGTGTTGGTTCTGCCACAGCACAGCTTGTTGCCTGCCTACTAGGTAGCTTTTAAACCAGGAGATGGCAGGGATGTTGAGGTTTAGGGTGGATAGTAAGTGAAGGAGTTTTGAGTGGTTAACCATGTCAAATACTTTGGATAGGTCTAAGAATGTGGCGGATACATACAGTCCATTATTTCTGTGATTATTGATTATGTTAGTGAATGCTGTGAGTGCAGTGGTGGTGCTGTGGAATGGTCTAAAGCTGTGCTGTTGTGGTGATAGTAGTTTATTATCTAGGAGGTATTGCAGAAGTTGTTTGTGGAGTACCCTCTCTAGAATTTTTGATAAAGGGGGTAGTATGGCTATGGGGCGGTAGTTGTTGAGTTCTCTAGAGCTGCCTCCTTTATGTAGTCAGATGATATATGAAATTTTCCATACCTGAGGTACTGTACACTCAGAAATGGATCTGTTTATTAGGATGGAGACAGGGTATGCTATTGCTTCTGTGGCTAGTTGTAGGTATTCAGCTGGTAGTTTGTCAGCAGCTAGAGTGGTAGGTTTGAGTTTTAATAGTAGTTTTTCAATATATTTAGTAGATATTGGGTGGAAGCTAAAGTTGGGACAATTGTTTGTAGTTTCAGGTGGAGGGGGTAGTGGTAGGTGTGGGGTGGTTGGCATAGGGTTGGTTGTTTGCTAGGGTTTGGATGGTGTCTGTGAAGAAGTGGTTAAATTGTGTGGGGATATTGTCTAGGTTATTTCCAGTTTTTGCGGTAGGGGTAATTGTTTTCCCTGGTTGTAGAACAGAGTTAATTGCTGCCCAGAATTTTTGTGGGTTGTTCCTATGTTTGTCCTGTATTTTTTGGTAGTATGAAGTTTTATCTGTTTTGATAAGTTTTTTGGCTTTGTTACGTAGTTCCAGGTGAGTTAGTTTATCGGTTAGGGATTTGGTGTTATGGTAGCTACTACAGGCTTTATTTCTCTTTTTAAGGAAGGTCTTTGTATCTTGGGTTAGCCAAGGTGGACAGTTAGTTTTAATTCTTGTTGTTCTGGAGGGGGGGGGCATGATGGTTTAGGTTGCTTAAGAAGGTTGTATTAAAGTATGAAACTGCTTCATCTAGAGGGAGGCTTTTTAGGGGGGCCCAGTTACACCATTTTAGGTTGTTTATGAAGTTGGAGCAGTTAAAGTCTTTTTTCCTAATTAGCTTTGTGGATATTTGGGTAAGTTGTGGGCCTTTAGATCGGAGGAGAAAAGTGGCTTGGTGGTCACTCAGGGTTTCTGGCAGGCAACCTGCTTGGGATATCATTGAAGGGTGGGATACAAGTATCCAATCTAGTATGGATTGATGATTGGTTCTGTTATCAGTTCTTGTGGGGGAAGTTATAAGTTGGGTTAGGCCGTGTAAATTGATATGGGAGAGTGGGTTTTGACTGGAGCAGTTATGCCAGTCAATATTAAGGTCCCCTAATACTATATTTTCTTGGGGGAGTGAATTAGACATCCATTCTAGTAGGTTCTCTGTAATGGCAATGTTATTGCCTGGTGGGATGTAGCAGCCTATGATGTTAATTTGTTTGTTTGCATTAAGTTTTAGTTTCGTTAGGGTGAGTTCTGCTTTTCCTAGGTTTGGGGTTGTTATGTCTAGTTTGTCAAGGATGAGGTGAGATTTGTACATTATTGCAACATCCCCTTTTCTTCCTATTCTGTCATTGCAAATTATATTATAACCTGGTGCAGTAATTTCATTATTATGGTTCAATGGTTTGAGCCAGGTCTCAGTTAATATTACTATAGCAGGTTGATAGAAGGACAGTAGTGCATGCAGGTCCTGGACTTTGTTTAGAATACTTCTGACATTTAGATTTATGATAAGGAGGGAGTTTTTGTCCCGGTGGAGTAGGGTGTTATTTAGGTCAATGATTTGGGTTCCTGTATGTAGTGGGCCTGGGTTTGGGTGTATATCACCACAGCGATTGAGTTGGGCTCTCAGAGGTAAAAATAGAGTTTAAGTAGTGTTTGCAGGATCTTATGGTACCTTAAAGCAGTTTGGGACTAGTAGTGTGTTGGGAATAATTTATTTGCGATGTGGTGGATATAGGGAGCTTGGTAGAGGTATGGGACTTGTTGAGAAAGGGGTTGTGTGTTACTATAGTTAGTGTTAGTAGTTTTCCTTAGTATGTGGGTGTAATTAAGTTGTATTTGGTAGTTGGTAATACAGGTTATCAGTGAGAGCATAGCTAAGCACAAGAGAAATAGTAAGAGGTGTACAGGTTTGGGAGGTGTATTCATGTTAAGGTTTAGATATGCTGGGTTGGTGACTGGGATGATTTGTTAGGGCAGGAATAGGTGTGGCTGATGTTCCTTGGTGGAAGTAGGGTAATTAGTAGGAGTGATGTGATAGGCTGGAGTGGTGTGATTGAGGTGGGAGTGGCTATGTATGGGTGTGGTGTATAGGTATAACTAAATGAAATGGGGTGGGTGAGAATGGGGGTAAGGTAGGGGAGCGGAGTGAGCCTGCAGGGTGAACGGAGCGGGTTAGAGCAAGTAAAAAATGAGATCCCAGAGACAATCAGAAAGCTACAGATTGTTGAGGAGCTCTAGATAATTCCAGGTGAGTGGGGAGTACTATTACAATAGTTAGGTTACAGGAGATAGTTGAGAGGGGAAAGGGAATACAACTAACAGAGGGGGTAGTAATAGAAAAGAGGAGAAAAAAGAAGAGAAAATAATAAGTAGTGAGGGATATAATACTAGAGAAGGGAATAAGGGATATAACACAAGCCAAGTTTAGGATGCCACCTAGTGGACAAAAGCTTGATTACAGCAAGCTGGCAAAGTAGAAATAAAGCAAGAAAAAGTAACTCAATTAATAGATCCAAAGGAGAGAAGGGTTAATAGTTAGGGGGAGAGCTGGGACTGGCTGCTGGGAACCTGGCTCAGGAGTGAGACTTAAAACATACACTACCTATTTTTATGTCATAAAGAACAATTCAGTACACAGTTTGGTCAGGGGGTCAAACATACTTTCTTGAATCCTTTGGAGGGAGGGACTTTGAGCACAGGACGAAAGGTATCTTAGGGATGCAGATAAGATGGTAGGACTTATTTGATGGGAGTCCTTATTGACCAGGCAGGTAGGTTCTCAAATTCTTAATGCAGGGAGGAGGTTGAGAGCTATGAAGGTTAGAGAAAGAAAATAACAGTTAGGTGAATGGCCAGCAGTGATTTCAGTATAGAGCTTATACAGTTAACGAAGGAATGCAGACAAATACATTGGTAAAAAGCACCTTTAACACATACACTTACTGAAATGGCAACACTGTACTCAGGAATACAACAGTAGCTAGGTCTAAAAAACAAGATGTAGTCTTGTGTTTTGATGTTAGGTGTATCTATACACTATTACAAATAGACACAACTGATTTGTTTGGCAGAGGCAGGCAATGTACATATACAAAATCATCAAAAGCCAGTTATGTACACAGTCCTGCTGAGCAACTCAGAAAGTAGGGTTTAGGTGTGTCTAAGAAGATGACAATAAAAAGTAAAGCAGCAAAATACAGGTGAATCCTATTCAAATCAAGCCCTTCAGCTATCACAATAAACAGCCAGCACACACAATTAATTGTGCTATAATAGGGAAGGCAGCATACAATTGTACCCTAAGCACCACGTTTAGTCTAACCCTACCAAGTCTCCACACGATTCACTTTCAATAGAGAGCAGGCTAGATTACAGTAGCATGGGTATTGACAAAATAAAATTATAAAGACAATACCAACAATGATTTGAGTGGATTCCGTCCTAAGTATCAATTAACGGTAGCGCTAAGCTGGGATCTAGCTTTGTTCTCAGGGTGCCGCTCTAGGAGAAAAGTGTAAGCACAATCAAATAGTAAGGGTTCTTTAAAAAGAGGTGGGAGAACAGTTACGCCTCAGCAGGGAGAAGGGAAATTAAAGGTACACGAGTGCTGCTCTCTCACATACAAGCAGTCTAGCTGATCAATTAGCCCACTGTCAGCTCAGCTCAGCATATAATTGTCACGAGGGGAAAAAAATATGTTAACAGCCTCAATAACAAACAAGTGCTACGAGTAGTACTGGACTCTCACATAAACACTGTCTTTGCTGATAAGAATGAAACAATATTGAAACAGCTGCTCCAGTATTAAACCTGAACTAAAGACACATACATGGGTCTGAAGTGGGTAGTGAGAACAAAGTAAAAGTAAGTAGGTTCACTTGGAAGAAAGTTGATCAAAACTTGTAGATGAGAATGTTGGATAGCTTGCAATGACACCGGAAAGATAGAAAGGGGGTGTAATATGTTTGTCTTATATTAAACATGGGCATTCACACCATGTCATTGCCAAGGGCTGCTGGAGCTCTTATGTCAGTGAGGAGCTCAACCAAAGCCATGTAAGCTGGACATGACTATGAATGTCTGGACTGATAAACATACAAAATATTTTATGACTGTTTTACTTGTTCATTACAGATTTCGAGGAAATTTGGTACATAACTTAATCAGGGAGCTTGGGTATAGTTTTGGGAGAAACAGTATTATGAATTTAATCAAAGCTGATGACACAGTCAATGAACACTGGTGAAGAAGTAGTACTGTATCTTTCAGTGGGTTGGGAAGGGGTGCTCTACACCTCCATTTATGGAGCTGGGGGCTGGACAATCTGGTCTCATTGCCCAGATCTATTAGAGAGAATGGGGATTTGCCTTATTCTTGAGAAAGGTACAGTTGAAAATGGCAAATCTGTTAAAAGACTTTTGAAGGAAAGTAGTAAGTTTACCTTAGCCTTAATATGCATACCTTTAGGAGCAGTTTGATTAGAGAGATTATGTTTTCAGAAGGGGATGATGATTAATGTCAGTAAGTAGAACTAGACTACAGAGTCACAAGCATCAGTTTAAGTTTCAGAAAAGGATGGCTATTACTGCTGGGGTGGGGAATTGGATCACAGAGCTCACAAGCATCCACCGTCAATTCAGGCAGTTCAGGAACCTGAGGCAAGGGCAATTTTTTTAAAGCATATTGTTAACCATGGGATTAAAAGACTTAGCTAGCATTTATAAGAATAAGGGTGGTTGGCACACGTTTACCACAGGTGCACCATGGTTATTCAAGATTACACAGAATTACAGTAAGAATATGCAGTTAGAACTTGCCTATTACCTTGACTGACCATGCTGCCCAAAGTCTATCAGTGAGAAGCATCTCTCATCTCCTTAGCACAAGAAATGTGAACAAAGTCAGCAATAATAGAGAACAAAGGCCTAAAAACAGGGCAAATTTTAAATATTACTCTAATTCACTTACGTGTCAACAGAACAACAGATTTTACATCAGTAAACATTTTCTGAACCATAAGACATATGAAACTCTGACTGGCATTATTGACTGGTTGCAATCATCAGTAATTTACCAGAAAATCAAACATTTTATGAGGGACAAGAGCACAATAGCAGGTATGTTCTACCAAATCTTAGATCGTGCAGAGGTACAATGAGAGTAGAGTGGAATAGACGGACAGCTTGCTAAGTATCCAAATAAGAAATGGGGTTGTACTAATGGCATGGTGGGACATGCTCAGAGAGTCTTCAAAAGTGGGATTCCAATAGTTTAGAGTCAGGATAAGAGAAAATAAAAGATATGCATAGGAACATTGTCAGGAATGGTTACAAGGGATAAGCAAGAATTTATTAGAGGAGATCAGGATGTTAGAGAGGACACAAAATTGGGAAAGGAAGACGTGAATAAATTAATATGCCAGAAAATGGATTTGTGTAAAAGGCACTGAGGTATGGCAACATTAATCAGTATGAAAGCACAGGAAATGTTTGCCCTTCATCTGATGCAGGAAAAAGCAAATTGATCAAATGCACACAAGATACACAGTGGAAGATTCATGACTCGCACAATACTTTTGACATGCTTTATAGATATTACAATGATTTACATTTTGAGGAGGAGCTTGAACCAGAAATAAGAGACAGAAGAAAGGTACTTCTGAAAGACCTGCTTCGGTGGCCTGGGAAGCATGAACATAAGAAAGTAAGCCCCCCCCCCATTACAAGGGAGCAACTGAATGAAGTCATGTCTAATTTGCCCAGTGGGAAAATGGGAAAATGCAGGGATCAGATGGCATTTCATAACAGTTGAAACATTTGGAGCAGAGTGAATGATAGAAGGGATGCGGTTAGTTTTCAATGCTTGGCTGAGGACTAAGAGTTTCAGTTATGTGGCAAGAAGCAGTTACCTGTAGTCCCCAAAGAGAGGAGATATTTGTCTAATTCAGGGTCAGGTAGACTAACCTCTCTATAGCTCTGTATTAAACCAACATATTTATGGCAGTCACACCAAGCAAAATACTGCCTTGCACACCTACACTAACAGGGGTAGACCACACAGGTTGTATAAAAGGAAGACAGACCTTTAATAACATAGAGAAAACATTACTAATAGTGGACAAAACAAATGGACATTCTGTGGTTAGTGCAGATACAGGGAAAGCATCTGACAGATTAAACTGGGACTACTTATATAGACTTCTGGAGTTATTTGGGCTGCCTAAGGATTTAACATATCTATTACAAAATATATACCAGGGACTGGTGCCCAGGGTTAAAATTAAGGCAGAATCATTTAAGCAATTTGAACTAGAGACACAGGAGTAAGACAGGAATACTCACCCCCCCCAAAAGTCTGCATTCTACCTGGAACCACTGACAAAAGTGTTGTAAATGTCTGAGCCAAAGAGTTTTGTATTAGGAATGCAAGAGTTCAAAGTTTCATTAAACCCAGGTTTAACTGGGAATTCCAGAAAAAAGATTTTGTGGTAGTACTGGATTTTTGTTAAATCTGCTCACTTTTCTCATAAAAAGTACAGTTGTGTGCACTTACCATAAAAGTAGATGTTTGAGTGTATTCACCGTTGCAGTCATCACATTTTGGTTATCCCTGCCAGGGTAGCCCTCGGCTGGCCTGAACACCAGAGACTTAGTATTTCTGCATCAGTTGCTGTTGCTTCAGGACTGATGTCAGGTCATCAGTAGTAGAAGTAAGGCAGCCGATGCCACTGCATCAGTTTCTCTTGCCCTAACTGTCAGGAGCCCCCAAGTGGGAGCCAGGATATGGTGGAAGAACCCTACCAGTAGAAAGTAAATACCAAAGGTTCCTTGTGAGGAGAGGGAGAGAGAAGAAAAAGGGGGGATGGAGGGAGGGAAACCAGGGCTGCTACAGTGAATACACTCGAACATCTACATTTATGGTAAGTGTATACAACTGTACTATGTTCTTCATGTTTCACTGTTGCAGTCATCACATTTGGGTTGATTCCCAAAGCTGAGGAAAAGGGTGGAGGCAGTCAAGAAGACTAGGGGCTGGCTAGAATGCCCTGCAGGACTGCAGTGGCAAAGCCTGCCCTGGATTTGGAGAAGATACGCAGGTGATAATGCTTGGTGAAGGTGTGAACAGATGTCCATGTGGCAGCCTCCAGGATGTCCCTGGTGGGGACTCCTCTGAGGAAAGCTGCAGAGGTGGAGGCTGCTCCTTAGGGGGAGGTTTCCCATGTTGCTTGTAACAGAAATGGATGCAGTGTGCTATCCATTTGGAAATGGTTTGCTTTGATATGGCTTTGCCCTCTGCCCCTGCAGCAAAGCTGACTAGCAATTGATCGGTCTTTCTGAATGATTTAGTCCTGTGTAGGCAGAATCTGAGCTGTCTGCACATCTAGAGAGAGCAGGATCCTTTCCCCCTTGTTTTGTGGGTTAGGGAAAAAGATAGGCAAATGAATGGATTGGTTGAGAGCTACAGTGGACACAACTTTGGACATGAAGGATGGGTTAGTCCTGAGGGACATCCTGTCAGAATGGAAAATGATGAAGGGCTCTACAGCCATGAGTGCTTGTAGCTTGGATACTCTTCTGGCTGAAGTGATGGCCAGAAGCAAGGCTGTCTTCCAGGAGAGAAATGTTAACTCTGCTGAAGATGCTGGTTCAAAAGGGGGCAGGGTGAGTTTTTCCAAGACAAAGTTTAGGTCCCAAGCTGGAGTAGGTGCCCTTCTGGGTGGCCTCAAGTTGCTAGCCCCTCTTAGAAACTGTTTGATGAGAGGATGTGAGAAAAGTGAGTGCTCAGTGTTGAAATGAGCAGAGATAGCAGAGGCATGAATTTTAATAGAGGAAAAGGAAAGACCACTGTGTAGCAGGGTTGGTAATCCAGGATGAATGGTAGGGGGGGCTGTGCCGTATCAGCTCCCTTAGCCTGAATCCACATGGAGAACCTTTTCCATTTGTCAGCATAAGACTTTCTAGTGCTGGGGTGTCTAGCCTCACATATAACATCTAGAACCTGTTTACTGAGATTGGCAGCTTGATCAGTGGTCAGGGAATAAGCCAGGCTGCCAAATTGAGGGTGTGCAATTGGGGGTGCATGAATTCTCCTTCCCTCTGTGTCAGGAGGGTTGGAGTCTGAGGGAGATGCCATGGTGGCAATGGGGACAGGCTGTGCAGCAGTGGGTACCAGTGATGGCGAGGCTAGTCTGTAGCCATCAGAATTGTCCTCAGTTTTTCCTCCCTTATCTTGAGCAGTACCCTGGTAATGAAAGGTAGTGGGAGAAATGCATAGACCGAGAAGTTGACCCAAGGGAAGGACAGGGCATCCGCTTTCCAGGCCCTGCAGTGAGGCTCCCTGGTGCAGACCTTGCTGAGCTGATGGTTGGAGTGGGAAGCAAAGTGGTAAACCTTCGGGGTGCCCCATTTTTGAGTTATTAGGGTGAAGGTTCTTAGGTCTAGCTGCCACTCGTGTGGGTCCAGAAGATTTCTGCTTAAGTTGTCTGCTAGAGAGTTTAGGGAGCCTGGCAGGAATTGTGCTAAGAGGTGTAGCTGCACGGCTGAGGCTGTGTGCCAAAGGGTCATGGCGACCCTGCAAAGAGGATAGGAGTAAATTCCTCCCTGCTTGTTGATATACCACATCACAGTGGTGTTGTCGCTTTTGATGAGAAGAGCCCCTGGGGAGAGAAGGGGCCTGAAAGCTCTCAATGCATGCTGGACAGCTAACATCTCTTTTTGGTTGAGGTGCAGATGTATTTGTTGTAGACTTCATTGGCCCTGTATGCATCTGCCTTCCAGGTGTGCACCCCAGACATAGTCTGATGTATCTGTGGTGAGGGTCTGGGCAGCATGGGAGCATGAGAAAGGTAGTCCCTTGTTGTGGTAGCATGCTGTTGCCCACCAAAGAAAATCTTTCCTTAGGCAGGGTATCATTGGTATAAGAGTTTCCAGGTCTTGAGAATGTTGACACCAAAGGCTTTTTAGGTACCAATAAAGTTTCCTCATATGCAGTCTGGCATACGGAATGAGTAGAATGCAAGATGCCATGAACCCCAGAGCTTGCAGGATTTTCCTTGTGGATAACTGGGGTGTGGTGGCTAGTTGAGAGAAATAGGATGTCAGGTAAGTTTGCTTTTCTGGTGTAAGGAATGCCATCTGGGATGCTGTGTCCAGTCTTGCTCCCAGGAAAATAATCCTTTGGGTGGGTACTAGTTTGGATTTCTTTTCATTGATAGTGTACCCTAGGGAGGTCAGTAGGGACTTTACAAAGGCCAGGTGCTTGAGCAGCTTTTCCTGACCGTATGCCTGAATTATGCAGTTGTCTAAGTATGGGTAAATTTGTATATTTCTTTGTCTGCAAAAAGCAATGGCGGGAGCCAGACATTTTGTGAAAATTCTGGGAGCAGTAGATAAGCCAAAGGGAAGCGCAGAGAACTGAAAGTGCAGAGATACAGCCCAGAACCGTAGGTATTTCCCGCATGATTCCCTGATTGGGATGTGGAGGTAAGCCTCTTTTAGGCCTAGGGTGACTAGCCAAGCATTCTTGGAGAGCATAGGTAGTAGTTGCTGGAGAGTGAGCATTTTGAATTTTGGTATCACCAGGAAGGTGTTTAGAATGGAGAGATCGAGGATGGGGCGCCACGTGCCCTCTTTTCTGGGTACCAGAAAGAGCCTGGATTAGAACCCTTGGCCTATGTGTTCTGCAGTAAAGTGCTCTATCGCCCTCATGGGGAGCAGGGAAAGGACTTGCTTTTTGGCCTCTGCCCACTGGTTTGGGGGAAGGTCTGGAAACTCTTTTGGGGTTGGGAGAGTGTGGAAAGAAAATTTGTATCCCTGGGACACTATGTTGAGGACCCAGCAGTCATTGGTAATGGTGGCCCAGGTGTTTGTGTGGAAGGAGAGAGTCATTGTCAGTTCTTACCCTGAGGGGGTGGCTTTGCACTCCCTGGTTTTGAAGTGGAGGAACTCTATTGCTTTGATCTCTGCATTCCCTGTGGCTGTTGCCTGGGGGCGGGGGGGGGGGGTCTGCTTACCCCGGGGTCTTGGCTGAACTGACCTGGAGGGGGCAGGAAAGGACCAGTGCTTGGAGGGGCAATGCCTACTGAACCTGGGTGGCTGGACCTGTAGGAAATCCTTAACTGTCTGCATAGACTTAGATTTTTCTTCCATCTTTTTTAAGGCCTCGTCTGCCTTGGTGCCAAATAGGTTGCCTTTGTGCAAGGGTGCATCCAATAATTTAGATTTGACATGGTCTGGCAAGGGTTGTTCCTTAAGCCAAGCATGCCTTCTAAGAACAGAACCAGTGACTGCTGACCTGCAAGAACCTTCTAGGGCATCAAAACCGCAGTGTAAGGTGTGCTTAGTTACTTGACTTGCAGAATGCATTAACTCACTTGTAACTCTGGAAAGAATGATATTTTTGTTTGAGGAGTTCCATGGTATGTTGCTGAAATTTAAGCATATGGAACTGACAATTTAGTGCTCTGATAGCAAGAGTATCAGAGGTGTATACTTTTTTACCCCATCTGTCTAGTGCTCGGCAATCCCTATCTGAGGGGGTGGGGTTCTTAGCAGAAGTAGCTTTATTTCCTTTAGGCCCTTGAGAAATAACCTCAGGGTCAGCAGCAGGATTTTTTAAAAGAAATTTGTGAGAGTCAGGGACTCTGTAATACCTGTCAGATGTCCTGGGAGCAGGAGGGAGGGTGTCAGGAGTCAAGCTAGATTCCATGAAAACATCATCCACAACATCCAGGACAGGAGGAATGGCCAAGGGTCTGTGCTGTGGGAGAGCTAAGAATTCCCTGAGTCTCTTTTTAGACTGAGGGTAGTCCTGACATTCCCATTGGAAATGCTCCCTTAACGTATGAAGGGTTTCCCCAAAGGAAAAGTCCTCTGGGGGAGAAGCTGAAGGAATAGATTCCTCTGCATCAGAATCCTCACAGGCAAAGAGGGGTTGCATGTCTTCATATTCAGATGCATCGGAGTCATCAGACTCCTGTTCAGATAAAACTACTGGGGACAAACCTCTTTTTCTTTTGGAAGGGGTATCTTGGCTTCCCCTGATCAGTATTATAAGGTCTTCTGCCATTTTAAGCAAGTGACGCAGTAAGAATGAAAGTCTCAGTGTGGTATTTGCTTTCCACAGGCAACACAATTGTTAACTTTTTCTGACATCGGTTAGAGCAAGAAAAATGGATCCCCAACGGGGTACATAGCTTTAGAAGACTTCAACTTCAATTCGGAAAATGAAACTCAGGTAGCGGCCGACCAGCACTCGTGTGAACTGCTTCTGCTTTGGGCTCCTCAGCAAGAAAGACTGATGTAATGACGTCGGTTGCCTTACTTTATACTACTGATGACCTGACATCAATCCTGAAGTGACAGCAACCGACGCAGAAATACTAAGCCTCTGGTATTCGGGCTGGCTGAGGGCTACCCTGGCAGGGATAACCCAAATGTGATGACTGCAACAGTGAAACATGAAGAACATCTAACATTACAAAAATGAGAGAAATGAAACCAAATGATTGGCCAGTGGAAGATTTGAGGGCCAGATATACACACTTGTGGACCGAAAGATAAATAAGACCCTAGGGCTACAGCTAACACAAGAAGTTGAGAGTCCAGTGAAAACAATATATAAATGCAAGCTACACAAATGCCAGAATGTGCTGCAAAGATTGAGTAGTTTGGAACTGGACTTTGCACAGTGGGTACAAGCTGGGCAGATAATGGTTCTTCCTAAATTGCTGTGTAGTTTTCAAACTCTTCTGCCCTTGGGAGAATTTTTTTTTCTTTTGTAAGTGATTCACTCTGATATAGTTCTATGGAAAAATGAAAGAGCTATGGTGGTGTGGAATAAATCTGCACTACATAAAGATAGAGGGGTTTAGGGATACCTGATTTTGAGTATTAGGTAAAGGCAGCACAAATTAATAAATTCCATCTTTGGAACAATAATTCTGAAGTAGACTCTTGGATCAGATTAATGGAACAAATACGTCAAATGGAATGTAAATAAGACATACAATATTATGATGCAAACTGGGTGATCAGACAGAGATGAGTTGGTTGCAGAAGAACTGTGAAGCCTACAGAAGCATGTCTAAGAAAAGAATCCAAACAAGAGCTGGATTAAAGTACTGGGATTAGTTGTTAGAAGGCTCCAGAATAAAATCATAGGATTACCGTAGATTAACTTTTGGTTTTGAGACCAGTTAATATCTTGCATATACAGGGTTGAATCACTGGCACAGAAACTGGCAGCTCAAGCAAACAAATGACAGCACTCCAGGTATTTTTTTTTGGGGGAGGGGAATGAAGCAGTCATTTGTAAGATAGTTACAGCTCAAAATATCTAAAGCACACTTGACTACAATTTTTTTCACTGAAAGCACAAAATATCAAAAGCAAAAAGCACACTTGACTGAATGCTCATTTCTTAAAATATTTGTAGCTAGAAGTGTGCAGGACAATGAATGTTTGACAGAAAAGGTTATAGTGGCTGGTGTGTATGAGTTAGTATTTGTGGGCTAGAGTTAGGTAGCTAGATAGATTAGTTGTGTAAAATCTTACCATGACCATAGATGTCCTTCTCTTCCATGTTGTAGTATTCTCACATGTGGGTTCCTCTGCTTCAGATGACCCGAACGTCTGGCTCATTTACCAAAGCTTAAGCGTGACTGCTGTCTGGTGCATGGGACGTCACACACAGGGCCATAAACTGTGGGCAATAAATGTGATGTCTCCATGCACAGACCTCAGAACTGACTGCCCAGTCGGACAATAGTCTAAGGATAAAGGAAGGATGCCATCCAGACAGGGAGACGTCCCTCTAGGGGGATAGGAGGGAGACAAGGAATACTACAACATGGAAGAGAAGGACATTTATGATTATGATAAGATTTTACACAACAAATCTATGTTCTTCTATTCTCATGTTGTAGTATTCACACATGTGGGAGAGTACCATAACTCATGCAGAGAAAGGGCGGGAGGAAGAGGTAGCAGTCTCCAGGAATCCATGGAGGATGGCTCTTGCAAATCCTGCCCTGGCTCTCAAGATGTTATCCAATTTATAGTGCTTGGTGAAGGTGTGCACAGAGGACCATGTGGCTGCCTCTAGGATAGTGGCTGGATCCATGGCTTTGAGAAACGCCCCTGAAGAAGCCACTGCTCTAGTGGAATGGGCTTTGACTGTATATGATATGTGACCATGGAAGGAGTAACTGAAGGATACAGTTTTACAGATCCAGCAAGAAATAGTCTGTTTGGAAATGGCTTTCCCTGGGGCCCTGAAGTTGGCCTTTCTAATGTCTTTAATCTTATCCAGATAAAACCTCATCTGCCTGTGAACATCCAGAGAATGGAGCACTCTCTCACTGTCATTCTATGGTGAAGGGAAGAAAGTGGGTAAATGGATAGCTTGGTTAAGGGACATTTTGTTGACCACTTTGGGCATGACGGTGGGGTTAGTACAAAGAGAAACCCTATCCCTGAGGAAAACAGTGTAGGGTGGAGTAACCATGAGTGCTTGTAGCTTAGAGACTCTTCTAGCTGAAGTAAGGGCTACTAGCAAGACAGTCTTTCAGGTGCATATCTTTAAAGTGGCAGAAGCTGCGGGCTCAAAGGGGGCAGTGGTAAGTTTCTATAGCACAAAGTACAGGTCCCACGCAGGAGGGCTAGGTTTTCTTGGTGGTCTGATGTGGAGAACCCCTTTGAGAAAAAGTTTCACCTCCAATCTGGATAATAGGGGTGGATCCATAGGTAAGCAGGCTTAAATGGCTGACAAATGGACTTTCAGTATGCAAGTTCTGATTTTAGGAGCTCACACAAATAGGCTACAACTAGAAGTACATCCACCTGGAAGGGGTTTAGTTGCCTTTGAAAATACCAGCTGGAGGACCGTTTCCAGTTTGATAAATAGGCTGTCTTGGTAGTAGGTTTCCTGGCCTCCTGCATGACAGACCGCACGTCCTCGGAGTAAAGGTGTCTGAAAGGGATCATAAGTTTATCACCTACAGGGTAAGGCTGAGGGTTTGCAAATGAGGATAAATGAGAGACCCCGTCTGTTCTGTGAGAAGGTCCACCTTGTGAGGCAACTCGTGGTGATTGCCCTTGGCAAGAGATAGAAGAAGGGGGAACTTATGCTGCCTTGGCCAATAGGGGGTCACCAGCAAGATTTTTGGTTTGTCTTGCTGAATTTTCAAGGCATATAGGCATCCACTTTCCATGCTAATGGTGAGGGGATCCTGGAGCAGAATAGCCATAGTTGCCTGTTCTGAGGGGAGGCAAACAGATCTATCTGTGGAGTATCCCACTGATGGGCAATGTCTAAGAAGACATCCCTGTGTAACATCCATTCGTGATTCAGAGACAAAGATCTACTAAGGGTGTCTGCCTGATGGTTGTCCTGTGATAGGACGTATATGGCCTGCAATGTTACATTGTACTGAGTGGCCAATTCCCATGCTTGTACTGCCAGCCTGCAAAGTAAATAGGATCTGGTCCCTCCCTGCTTGTTGATGTACCACATCTCTTTGGTGCTGTCTGTGAAGACTTGTAGGGGATCAGGTTGTATGAGCAGGAGGAAGGTCTTCAAGACTAGGAGGAGAGCAGTCACTTCCCTCACATTGATATATTTTTTTCTGGAGGGAGGGCTCCCACTGAGCCTGTACCTTGAGTCCGTTCATGGTGGCTTCCCATCCCAGATTAGAGGCATCTGTGCACATTAAGTGGACTGCCTTGGAGGGCTGCAGGGGAAGACCTGGATTCTGGCTTGTTTGTTGGATCCACCATCCCAACTCTTTTTTTAGGCAAGGCAGAAAGGGCACTTGAAAGTCCAGGGGGTGATTGTGCTGGGACCAGACATTTTTCAAGTACCACTGGAACTTCCTCATGTGCAACCTGGCAAGGGACAGCAATGGAGGAGTAGCTGCCATTATGCCTAGAAGGCATAGAAATTCCCTGGCTGAGATGTGGGTGACTAGAAGTAGGTCCTTGTAAGAATTTTGTTAGAGAGGTGACCTTGTCTTGTGGGAGGAAGGCCTTTATCAAGTCTGTCCTTATTCTGCAACCCAAAAAGATCTGGTCTTGGGATGGGGTGAGGGAGGACTTCATTACATTCAGAGTAAACTCCAGACCTTGAAGGAGAGATATAGTGAATTGCAGGTGTGCCTGAAGAGTGCTTGCCTCTTCTGCTTGGATGAGTAGGTCATCTAGGTAAGGGTAGATCTGAATGCCTTTTGTTCTGCAGAAGGCTACTGCTGGGAATAGGCACTTGTTGAAAACTCCTGGTGCTGTAGACAAACCAAAGGGCAAGGCAGTAAATGCATGTACCTGACCAGACACCTACAACAGCTGGAGAGGCCACAAAAGTACCTCACAAAAAGGATCCTAGGCCTTAAACACATGTCCTACATGGGCAGACTCAAGAAACTTCAGCTGTTGTCAGTCTCTTACCGTCTACTTAGAGGTGATCTCTGCTTGACTTACAAAGCCATGTCTGACCCAGCCCTACCTGAAATGCTACACCTAAAGAAATCCCAATCCCCCTGTGGCACATGCTCCAGAGATCACAACCTCATTACCACAATTAACAGAACATGCTGGAGAGACAGGTTAATCTCACAAAGAATGCCCATACTCTGGAATAAGCTTCCCATTCATGTCAAGCACAGCACCTCACTGGCTCTCTTCAAGAGAAATCTTGACGAGTAGATGGGTAACAGAATGTTCACTCCAGGGATCATTCCAGTTGCCCTACTGGATACGGGCACTGTGAACTAATATCGGGTGGCACAGTGCCTGGGCAATTTTTTGGGCTAGGCTTGTAAAAGCAATTTCATTCATCTGAGGAAATCTAAAATCGATTCTGCATTTCTTGTACATAATGCACATTTCTACATTTAAAGTTATAACTTAGTGCCACAGTAATGGGTATTATCTGTAACAAATATATTTTAGGATTTGGTTCTTTAAAAACAAACATTTCTGCCTTGAGATTCCAGGTGCTAGCCTGACCACTTGGGAAATGTCAAAGACAAAGTTAAAGCTATCAGACATGATCCACTCTTTTCAAGATGTTAAGGCACTGATGGGGCTGATAGAGAGCTTATTTTGAAGGGGTCTCCCACAGAAACCGAAGCAAACTTGGAATATCACATTCGTTTCACAACAGTCTTTTCCAGTGATGCCAACATCTTGAGAGAAATCTTGGTTAAAAATTGGGCTGTTACAAATTACGTAGTATTGAGAAACAAACAAGGTTTAATGCCCAGAATTACATTCAGAAAAGGGTCTAATATAAAATCTTTACTGGAGAGGAAAGTTAGCCCTTACATTCCCAACAGGGGCATGAGAAAATGTTGAAGGTGCCTTTATTATGAATATATAAAGACTGGCTCTTCCTTTACAATTGGTAACAATTGGTAGCATCAAATACACATTGGCAGGAAAATATGATTGCAACACCAAAGGAGTTATATACTTAGCGAAGTGCCAGCAATGTAACTCTTTCTATATAGAAAGACAGAACAGCAATTCAAGTAGAGGATATACGAGCACCAATATAGCATTAGTAGGCAGGATACAACAAATGCCTTGGCCAAGCACGTTTTGGAACAACCTAACCATTGTTTTTATTATATGGTTATTGAAAAAATGGAACCTAACTCCAGGGGGGGTCCTTGGGCATTAAGGCTTGAGGGGAGGGAGTTGCTTTGGCAATTAAATGCTAATGCATTCTCTTTCCCTGGCTTGAATGAATCTTGTTCTGTCAAGTGTATTTTAAAATTAAAATCTTTAGTAAGGTAAAGTTGTAAGAGCTTTGGGACATGTCCATATAGTAGAAAATGGGTACACATATACTTTTAGATACAAGTTTATTATTTAACAACTTTAGCAAACAAAGTTAAACTTTTTCTGTTTTACATAAAAGTGGGAGGGTGAATGAATGATGTCATCAATTTTGAATTATTTAAGTGTTGGATGTATTTGTTTTAAATGTCTGAAGAAGTTCCTTCATTGTAAGTGGATGAAAGCGCTCACAATAAATTTTAGTGTTTTTACAGTACAGGAGTGGCGGATTACTTTTGAATTTTTAACTTGTCTGTCTTGGTTGTGGCATTTTCCAGTTTGTTTTCTATAAATATAAAATAATGGGGTTTGATGCTGTCACCCTTGGCTGACCTGAGATACGTTGTAAAATGGTGACGTTCTGGTCTCTCTGAGATAGGAACTTGACATGTCTGGATAAGAAGATCCTTCAGTGCTTTCAGACTCACCACAAATCTATAAGATAAAACACTACACATTTCAGTGAAATGGTTGACTAATGTGTTTTCAGCATATAAAACCTGCAACATAAATTTCTGTGGACTATTCAAACCGTTTTTAACAGGAGATAGGCACTAGTTACAATACCATTTACCATACTGAGGGAGAACAGAAATGCCTAAAGATGCTAGCCACTTCAATATTTCATGAAGACTCACATACCATTCTAGCCAACAGAAAGATACACTAAAAATACCACTGATCAGGAATTTTTATATTCTAAATTTGCAGTTAAGCAGTAATCTAACACCAGTTAACTTCTTTTAAAAGCAAAAACCACTTCAGACTTTTGAAAGTCACCAGATGGATAGCCAACTGGCTCACAGACAGGATACGTGATTAAAGTGGGTGAATCCAGATCCAGCAAGAGGCCAGTTACTAGTGGTGTGCCACAAGGCTCTGTGCTAGGACCACTCCTGTTCAGAATATACAGTCAAGGCTAATGTGGAAGGCCTCTGGATGGCAAAGTCTGCCAATAACTGCAAGATGAAGATGGAAGGCAATCACTAAACCCACCAGTGCTGCAGATATCATTCAAGAGGGTCTAGATCAGACAAATGACTGATGCCAGAACTATGGCCAAAAACTAAATGGGAAAAATGCAGTATCATACCCTTTGGGAATTCAAATACCTCTGCAGATTACAACATCAATAGCACACCAATAACAGTAGACTCAGAGGGGAAAGACCTAGGTATACAGATAGATAGTAGCCTGAACTTTGGCCATGTGTCCACAGTGGTGAGGAAGTCCTATGTGGCACAACTTATAAGTAAAGGTATGGCATCCAGATCTAAGGAAATTATAGTCCCACTATACTCAGCCATCACTAAACCAATAATGTACTTGACTAGGCACTTACATCAGCTGGAGTGACCTCAGAGATTCCTCACAAAGAAAATACAGGGTGTAAACAACTTGTCCTATGCACACAGACTAAAAGCCTTTATTCTGTCTCCTAACAAATATTAAGGGGTGATCTATACCTAACCTACAAGGCACTCACAAATCCACATCTGCAAGTCAAACAGCATGAGAGTCACCCAATCTGGGGATCTAAACTTAATCAGTGAATCAAACAAAACATGCCGCAGGCACAGGTATATGTCTCAGAGATGGCCTTTTCTTTGGAACAGGCTTCCTATTCAGGTTAAGCAGAATTCTTCAAATGCACTTTGGATCAATGGATGCAGAATTGCAAATTCATGCTTGTGCAGCACCTATGTACCTTATGGACAGGGGCAATCTGTAAGAAACTCAAGTGACAGGCACAGAGCCATGCCATCCTCTTGCCCAAGGGGCCATAAACTGGGTAAAATTGGGTTATATTGGCTAGGCTTGTAAGGGCTCTTAAACCATTAGCCTAGTGATCTCCTATAAATGTATAAGTAGTGACTTTTAAGTAAATTTGAGATCCAATTTAGTATGCCTAAATAAAGGAATAGCACTGCTCCCCTAGTGACTCAGTATTCTTCTCAGAACTCTTAAGTGGCTGTCACCATATTAGTAGAGTTGGAGTCAGATTTCACACATAAATCATCTGATTATTAATTTAGTTCCTTCCTGTTCACTACTACTATATTCCATTTTCTGTAGTAATAATATTCATGCCAATAAATTCTTTTGTTGCTCACTGACATACCTAGCTGTCTTGCTCTGCTCCTGAATTACATCTGATCAGCTCTTTATAATTTGAAGTAGATGTAAACTGGTAGTGTGTACGAAGTGAAACAGAACTACTGTGTCCTTCTGAGATTTCAAAAAATACAGGACAAGAAATCAGAGGTAGAAAAAATGAAGCCCATTCAGTCAGCCTTCTTACAGAACACGTAGATCCACTAAAAACAATCTATGAATGACTATTTTCCAGATGAAATCCCTTGTAACTAGTTGCTTCAATACACATATACTCAACACACTTGTACCAGGGAATATCAGTTTATGAGCATACACATCTCAGTGTAAAATTTTACAAAATAATTTTCTGCAAGGGACCAAGCCCTCTACAATCCAATCCAATCCGCAATCAAAATTGTAGCTTGCTATAGATCCCCCACCATGCCCCAGGATTCCCACTCCTCATTTCTTGATATACTGGAAAATATTAGAGTACAACCTAACACCTTAATAATGGACGATTTCAACTACCCCACCATTAACTGGGAAAACTACTCGTACCAACTCTTTTGCTCAACGTTGTCTGGAATTCATAAATTCCAGCGCCTTGGATCAACTTATCCACACCCCCACCAGGGGCAGCAATATCCTAGACCTGGTCATAGGGTCATAGATTAGTACTAGGCTAACTACCCTTGTGGGCCATTTTAAGCCTAGCCAATTGCCCAACATGAGAATTAAACCCTGCACCTTGTGTCTAGTAAGGCAAAAACCTTAACCATTATGCCAACCTCTCACCCGGGCAACTGGTGTTCCACACAAGAGGTCAATTCCTCATTGGTCAGATCCAACCACAAGCTAATCACCCTAGACATCCACATCCAGCCCCCACCCCCCACCCCCATTAGGGAAACCACCATAAAAAAATTTCTCCAAAGCCAACTTCACGCTTCTTAAGACAGAAGTGGCAAACATCACGACACCCATGCAGACGGACAATAGAGGTACGACTGCTGAATCCTACACAAATGCACTTTATAAGCACTTACACGAGTGCATGGATCGTGCAATCCCTACACCAAGATGATATCCTGCAAAAAAAAAAAAAAGGAAGCCAATCTGGTGGTCCCCTGCCATAAACAAACTCTACAATAGAAGAAACTGTTGCAAAAAAGAGTAAAATCCCATGATTGGAGGAATTCCCTGGTCAGCCTCAGTAAGAAGCTCAGATCCCTCATAAAATCCTCCAAAGCTAGTTATGAAAACAAAATCGCCACTGATTCTAAAGACAACCACAAAGCATTCTACAGATATGTCAAGAATCTCAATGGCAACATTCAGATCTGCTCTGAGTTACAGCACAATGGCACTAAATATACAAAACCAACTGATATTGCCAACATCCTGGCAGATACGATCAGTGCTAACTTTACCCCCCTCTCGCCCCCTACAGGGCTCATCTCTACACCGGAAGAATGCAAAGCTCCAGTAATCACGGCTGCACAGGCAAAAACCACACTCTCCAAATCCACAAACACAGCATCCATGGGACTTGACAACATCCCAGGCTCTGTTCTACATGAACTACAGAACGAACTGGCACCCCACCTAAGTATCATGTTCAATCATAGCCTCACCTCAGGCTTTGTGCCCACTGAATGGTGCACAGCAATGGTTATCCCACTCCACAAAGGGGGAGCCACCACAGACCCCAGGAACTACCGCCCCATTAGCCTGACAAGCCTGGTCTGCAAGGCTATGGAACTTATAAACAATGTCACTGGTAATCTCCAAACTCTGGACCCCACCCAGTTCGGGTTTGTAAAAGGCAGATCATGTCTCCTAAACCTGACAGACTTCTTTGAAGTGGTTACCAAAGCCGTAGATGAGGGTAAGGTGGTTCACACAGCGTATCTAGAGCTCACCAAGGCTTTCAACACCATCCCCCATTCTGGAATTATAGATAAACTCACTAAACTAGGTATAAATCCGTATGTCACAAGATGGGTTGCCAACTGGCTCACTAACAGAAGCCACACTGTGAAAGTAGCAGAATCCAAATCCGACTTTAGACCAGTGACAAGTGGAGTACCACAGGGTTCAGTCCTGGGTCCTCTCCTGTTTGGTATCTACTTCTCTGAAGTACAGGCTAACACAGAAGGTCTTTGGCTAACGAAGCTCGCAGATGACTGCAAACAAGGAGCCATAACTGAAACTCCTAACGATGTGGACATCCTACAAAAGGGCCTCACACTGAGACAGATGCCTGGTGTCAAAGCCATGGCCTCAAGCTCATTGTCAAAAAGTGCACTGTCATCCCTTTTGGTAAAAACTCTGTAACCATGAACT
This sequence comes from Protopterus annectens, assembly GCF_019279795.1. NCBI lineage: Eukaryota > Metazoa > Chordata > Ceratodontiformes > Protopteridae > Protopterus > Protopterus annectens. The sequence continues at coordinate 1,849,023,272 of NC_056726.1, forward strand.
ACCACATAGTTGGTAGTCTACTTAACACCAAAAGTGTGATAAGAGACCTTGGGACACAAGTGGACAGTAGTCTCTCCTTTGATAATCACATTGCCACAGTAGTCAGGAAATCCATCTATGTGGCACACCCCACCACAAAAGGTTTTGCAACCAGGAAAAAAGAGGTAATTGTTCCCCAATACTCGTCACTCATTAGACCCATTATAGAATACAGTGCCCCTTTTGGTATGTACCTTACAAGACATCTACAACAACTGGAAAGGTCACAGAAATACCTCACAAAGAGGATTACCAACCTCAAACAGATGCCCTACCCAGATCGTCTCAAAAAACTCCAGCTTTACTCCATCGCATATCACCTGCTCAGAGGCGATCTCTGCCTAACATACAAAGCTATGTCAAACACAGAGCTGTTGGACATGCTCCTCTTAAAGAAATCCCAATCCCTTCGAGCTACACGCTCGAGGGACCTAAACCTTGTCATTACAATAAACAGAACATGCTGGAGGGATAGATTCCTGTCCCAGACACTTCCCATACTCTGGAACAAACTACCCATCTATGTCAAGCAAAGCTCCTCATTAGCTCTCTTCAAGTAAAATCTTGATGACTGGATGGGAGATAGGAAATTCACCCCGGGGATCACTTCTGTGGCTCTGCTCAACAGGGGCACAGGAAAATAATTTTCTTGGGTGGCGAAAGCCAGGGTACCTTTTTGGCTAGGTTTATATAGGCCCTAAGGCCAATAGCCTAGTACCTACCTATGAACAGCAATCATGTGCATGACTTCATTCCCACACTCTACTACTTTATTATTTTCATTCCAAGAGCACTGCACATTGAAGAAAGATAAATCAGTTATGGATATAAGGAACTGTATCAGTCTTTTTCTAGGACAACTTGCAATTTGGTAAAACTGCATTAAAATGAGAGGAAAAAGTAACTGCTCCTATATGAAGCAAGCACACAAAAGTGAGCAATAACTACTTCAAGCAATGATGCTTGTGCAAATGTGACTAAACCTATAAAGGATCAGGAAACTGGCTGACAGTCAGTACATATGGCTCCTTATCACAAAATACCCAATTCTGCAAGCCTCAAATGTAGAAAAAGATTATTATCTGTTATACCATTAAAGGGCTTTTGCATTGGGGCAAGCCCACATGCATCCACCCTAAAGTGGGTGCTGTACTTCCCACATTCTGCAACTTATATACTAACTCCAAGATCACAGCACCTTAGAATAGGAGGCCTCCAAGTTACCACAACAGTACAAATGTGGAATATGTACTACCACCATTCTGAAAATCACAGCTGTTGCCCTTGTGATTAATAAAAGAACACATGGTAAATACCCTTAATTCCTGTTGACATACAGCTCTCCATTATTTGCTGTAAACCACATACTACCCCTCTGACTGCTGAACTTTCTGCTGACTATTTTACAGATGCTGCTGTGCAGAGAAAAAGTCAGACATCTCCAAGGCTTAGAATTATAATAGCTGTAAAGTATGACTAGTAGCAGGTCTGGGAGCCTTGGCTTGTGTGATACACATATCTGCACTTTCTAATGCAACCAAAAATAGAGTGAGAAACCTAAAATGGTATCTTTGTGATATTACCCCAATCACCCTCCTGAAAACACAGACTGATTAGTGCTTACAGTTCTGCTGACCAGTCTTCAACTGGTGGTGTATGGGGACAGAAACCTCAAACAATCAAGGAAATATCAGGGTAAGGAATGATAAGAAAGGGTCCTAGGTGTGCTGTACCTCTGAAAATATAGTACTGCAAAAATGACAGTTGTGAATATAAAGGCCTATTAATTGATTTATCTTGTATGCCTGCTTTACATTCACTGCACACTGAAACAAGCAACCGGTTATGTCAGAAAATCTGTTGAAAATTACTCACTGCACTCACCTGATCTGCAGTTATTTCTAGATATATGCAGTTTGCAAAGCAGTTCTGCAACTATCTTTAGTTATTAGGAAGTCTGTAAATTTGGCAGCAACTGTCACTCATAGCCACAAGTGTAACATACATGTGACTATAGTTCACAGCTTGTCATTCTCTAAAGATGTAAACAACAAATAGCAGTGTCCAGTTTCTCCAAGTCATTCACCAACAACCAACAGCATTGATTTACAAGAAGCACAGATATGGCAAATATTCAGTTTTGTAGGATCAGATGCACTGCACAACTTCTTAACCTCACTCATGTTTATACTGCAGTGATACTCAGGAAGGATACTATTGTTAGGGCTACAAAGCACAGCATACAAATTGCTAAACAAACCACTGGGTCTTCAATACAACCTGTAAATCACCCCTGTGACACCAGTATTCACAATGCTAATGATTTAAATAACAAATTAAATTTTGTGAAGTGGTGAATGCAGAGGAAGCAAAAATAAAACTGCATGCCACCAGGCAAATTAATTTCAAAGTCATTAATGTGCATGGAGTCTAAGAAACTCTATGACTGTCAGAGACCAACTTTCCAGCTGCACTGCAATCTTCCTTACACAAATCCCTTCTTGCATCAGCATCTTGCTATACATCAAAAATCTACTACACTCTGCTTTAAAGGGACTCTCTGCCCCCCATTCTATTTCTTATGTGGTCCTCTCAATACCTATTTCATTCAGTTAAACTCATGCAGCCTGCTTTAAATAATAAAAGTTAAGATAAAATCAAACAATGCATTGGTTCTGTATCACATGAATCCTACAGAATAAATTAGCAATTTTGAACATTACATTGCCTTAATGAACACTACTCACAAAAAAAGTACTCAGGCTTCTTCAAATAAATTAGACCTTTGATTTGAGTTCACAGATTACCTGAATTTGTTGGGTCTCAGTTGATCGCAGCTGGTTATATTGACAATGTTTGTTTTTTTGCTAATGTTGACTTGGTTTGTTGTTACAGAGCTAATAAAGTTGTATGCTGTTTCTGTTTACTTTCTAAAGTGGAAATGTTTTAGATTTATTTTCTCTTTTCCAAAATTTGCCAAGCTTAAGGGAAAATTGAATATGCTAGAATTCCTTTGCCCCAAGTTTTTGTAATCTGGGTTGATGTATGTTGATTATACAGTACATATAAAGGTAGGGAAGTGTGGATGATGCCAGAGGGATAATCACAAGGTATGTCTTATATTTAGATATGATCACCATTGCTAGCTATAAAATGCAGCATGAATATTGCAGGCTCGACATAGTCATCCACTATAAAACAGCTCCATTTCCTGATCTTTTGGTATAGAGGGCTAAAGACCTCACTATCACTTTATCACCCTTATAGATTCATAGGAGATTACTAGGCTAATGGCTCAAGAGCACTCACAAGCCTAGCCAATTTTACCCCGACTTTACCTAAGTTTCTATCCCTAGGAGAAAGATAACAAGAGTTAGCAATCTGGGATTTGACAATTTTTACAGACTGCCTCTGTCTATAAGGGACATGGATGCCACCCCAGAAGTGAATTTGCAATATCCCATCCATTGGTCCAGACTGCACTCGAAGATGATCAGGAAAGGGCTCTGCTTCATGTGAATATAAAGCCTATTCCAGAGGAAGGACAATCTCTGGGACACATCTGTCTCTCCAGCATGATCTATTCTTGCCAGAGATGAGGTTTAGATCCTTGAAGTGGGCAACCCTTGTGCAATTAGTTTTGTGAATATGCAACACTTCCATCAGGGCTGGGTTAGGGACTGCCTTGTAGATTTGAACCAGAGTTAAACTAGCAGCTCGGGCTCCTGTAGGTGGTAGAGTAGGGGAAATGAATGATATGGTTTTAACTCTCTTCTGTTCAAGGGAGGTTAAGATGGCCTGCTGGTGTAAATGGGGTCCTGGTGTTTATTAGTGCTTAAAACACAGGCCTTTGTAGGAATATGGCAAGTTTAGGTAAGCATACTCACTGACACATAGCATGCCATGGTCTAACAGACGTATTTCAGCACAGTTGAGATAGTGCCTCCTCTATCAGGAGGTCAAATTCACCTAAACCTTGAGCATTCATGCCTTCTTTCCAGTCCGCTCCGCCATTCACTTCAGCAGTTAGAGAAGCTGAAACCCCTGGCTCGCAGGGTTAAAACTGGTCTTGTGTAGATTCCTACACAGACTGACTATGGGTAGTGCCATAAATGTTATTCATTAAAAAAAAATAAAAAATAACAGAAAAAGGGGAGAGAGAACTACAGTTTTAAGATGTTTACATACAACTAAGATATTAAGCCAAAAAAGTGAAGTGCAGTGCTAAACCCAGACTGATAAACGAACCAAGCACTGTGAAGAGGACGAACCGCACCGGACAACTTTCTTTCCAAAAAACACACTAAGATGTGTTTCTACAACTAAGATATTACTTACATACAACTAAGGACATAAAAAAGCCTGAGATATTGCAAACATAAAACCATGGTAATATGGCTGATATATTACCCTACATAAACCAAGGACATAAGTAAGTCTGAGATATTACCCCCATAAAAACGGAGGTGTTACCTACATAAAACCAAGGACCTAAGGAAGATGGAGAGGCTTTTTCTTTCCTTTGTTAGTAATAATGATGGGAATCCAATCTCAAAGCAAACTAGTTCTAAACGGTTGTCTCAAAGCAATACATTATGTAACACTGCCCAAGATTAGACCCTGCAAATACATGTCAAGCCGCACTCCACCAGGTATGCAGCTGCTAATATGACTTTTATCAGAAGAACGAGTACCCACACCATCTTAGAGGCAGTCACTTAATGCACTGCACATACTTTTGCTGATTATTGCAGGCTGGACATTTTGTCCACAACCACAGTAGGTGCTACCACTGCTGTTCTACTGGTCCTTATGGAGTGTACAATTGCACACTACACACACACTACACACACACACACACACACACACACACACACACACACACACACACACACACACACACACACACACACACACACGCACACACAATATAAGCTTTGAAAATAATCCCTATGATGATGACTACAACACATATGACTGATACAAAGAATGTGGTAAACTGTATAAGGAAGTTAATATTACCATAGATGTTCAAGTAGGCCACTGCTGCAGTAGGGTTCCCCTCACTCTATCTCCTCATACACATTTTGTACATCCAAGGTCAGAGGTAAGTGGCCATCTTCCTCCATTGTTCTCACACCTGCCATGTTTGGAAGGGCTCTAGTTTTTTCCTTGGTCTTTGGTGTATCTGGGAGGCACAGTACTTGAGAGCTTTCTTAGGTTGGGACTGCAGAAGAAAGACCATGGGGTACTTCTAAAAGAATTGTGAGTCTGTCAAGAAAGCAGCCTAATAAAGCCTTGTGATAATGTCTCCTTGGACAGAAAAGAACCAAAGTTCATGCAGGATGATGATGTTTTTACACTGGGAGCATGTTGTCATCCCTAGAAAGTGGAGTAATCTTGGCTGGGCAATGCCCCTCAACTGTCCACATTTTCACAGAATGTCCAGATTTTTGCCTAATTTTTGGTGTGTTCCTCATAAAAATTGTGTTTTTTTTTTTGGGGGGGGGGGGTTACTGGGGACTGAAGTTGCTAAATAACACACATTTGAGTTTAAGGCTTCATATCATTCAGAAAATGCATACTAATGCATAAGAGCAATAATTAAAATCTGTGCCTGATTGTGAGATTATTTCCCTCTAACATTTTTGACTTTGTTCAGATTTCTTGTGATAAGAGATTGAGAGATTTAGTTCTGGAATTCGAGCTGAACATCATCTCTCTACCTGTGCCAGAATTATTTATGATACATTCCTCAAACAATTGTCCTTTTGCAGATTTTGCCATCAAAGGACTGAATTGACAATTGCTCAGGATGAGAACTTAATTCCTAATATTGCAGCATCTAAATCAGTCACCCATGAAAGGTACAATTTTATTGTTGTAGTCACTCAATACAGTTTTTCAATAATACAAAATTTAGCTACAATCATGTCCTGCTTAGTTTAAGCTCTACTGCCTTTAATGCATAACTAAAGAACGGTTCCCCTTCAGAAGGTCGAACAGCTGAAATCTTGAAATGCATATGGCTGAAGCCATATGCTCAAATTTCAGAAGCTCGACCTTTTGAAAGGGAAAGAAAAAAAAACAAGAAAACACAAAACAGTGTTTCTGCAGGGGGGCAAGCCCCCCTGCAACCCCCACCCCCCTACTTATTTATTCTAACTCCGAGATCGCACTACAGTGCAGAAAGTGAAATCTCCTGTTCTGCGCTGTATGCCGATCCCCATTCAGAAGGTCGAGCTTCTGAAATTTTGAGCATATGGTCTCGACCATATCCGTTTCGAGATTTCAGCCATTCGACCTTCTGAAGGGGAGCCCTAAAGAATGCATACATGGCTATGTAAGTAGTTAATATAACAAAATGTGGATCTATGTTTTTTAACTGCTCAGAGATGGTATGATTTTGTATGTTTATGTTACATGGTAAGGCCACTATGCATAGTTGCCTCTTTCAAGACTCCTTAATTTGGCATGCACACATTTGCAGACTCACACCAGGGTCTGTCAGATAGATGTTTACTGTACAAATGAACAGCAGCTTAGTCATCTGCTGCTCTGTGCAGTTCCCTGAACTGGTGCCCCCTGAACTCAAAGTTGAGAAACAAAATAAAAAAAAACTGTATCAAGCTGCTTGTTACAAATGCAGCAACTGGTTTGCTTGCTACAGTTAAATCAACACACACAGTTATTCTGCAATCAGCACTTCAGCCCAATGCAGAATTGACACTCTTTCATGAAATGCAATTCCCTCTCAACTTCATAAATAATTACCAGTACTACACTCCTGCACCATCTGCCGCTGTCAATCACTTCCCCTAACAGCCTGCAACCAGGGCAGCCTTCCCCTTTCTCTCTGCCCTAGTTACAGCTCTGCTACACAAGGTAGAAAAATAACACATTTCAGGCTACATAATTCAATGCTATTAAGAACAAATATTTTGCTAGTTAAATGCATCCAGTATGTGGACTATCAGACCCTGCATTTTTTGGCCCATTACTAAAGATTACACATTTTATATGCAACATCAACTGGCTCTTCTATCTCCAACTGAGCAACTCTACAGACAGGCCAAAGACAAGGTCAGAGAATGTGGATTGCTATGGTCAGTTAAATTTGTCAGTTTTCATGTACTTATAGGACACTTTTGGATTACACGACACAAACTATAGCTCGATTCATATTTTGCTTATTGTAAAAATGACTTTCAACCAGGGACCTTCTTCTTTACATCTTTCTTGAATTCCAGTAGAAGACATTTGTAGGTACTACACTGGATGTGAACCAAGACATGCACTGATTTACATGACATCACACAAAGTTAATGCTATGATGAAGTCATAAACCTTAAAGTTAAAGAGCTGAGGACATTAATTGCATAATTTGCAGGTGATGATCCACTCATTGGCTCCTTCATTTCATTTAAATTTCTGTACAGGAGCCATCTACAGTAGAGTCACTGAGATTACTGAAGTAATATGTAACACTCTGCTCATCATATCAGTCAGACTTCTGTGGATTATAGCACTGTCTTATTATCACAATGCTTGATTTAGATGTGCACAACTTATATACTTTAGTTTCTTTACAGCAGCTATAACTAAAAACACAAAACTAAAATTCATATAAAAGAGTAAACCTCAAAGCAAGTTACAAGTGTAAATATCAAGAAAGTTTCAAAGGAAGCATTATGTTTAGGCACTACTGAGGTCAAACAAACTTTCCAGAAGGCCTCTTAAGAATGACGTAATATCTCTTTAGTATGAGCTAATCAAAAAGTAATTCTTACTTCAGAATGAAATGCCACAAGAATTTGGTACAGTCTGAGCAGATTTAAATTCTAGCATAAAATCCTTAGTACTGCAATATAAGTTATAGGTTAGTGTAGGTATAGGTAGTATATGAATAAAGAAACTATAGTCTTCACTATGATTACACCAATAGGATTTGGTCAGATGCATAATCCAAACTAGGGATTTTAATGTTTGAAATTCATGTTGTCTTATGACCTCATTATATGTTTTAATTAATGTACATGCATAATGAAACTAGCTGTGCTTGTTTTCTGGCTAATAATTCATCCTCTGCTTCTCAAAGATACAGTACAGAACTACAGTTTTATTATTTCTACACTCCAGCTCTACTCTCCTAAAAGCCCTCATTACGGTGCTGGGAAGTACAATAAAATAGTTAAATTGTACCATTCATCAATCCATAGTACATACTCGTATGCCTTCTACTTTCAGTCTGTGTGTTAAAAGCAGCTGTATAAAGACACTGCAGAATGATATATCCCTAATGCCATGCCTTGTTCTGAAATGAAGGAAAATTGTGTCCATTAGAAAGACAAAACTACTACATACATGCGGGAGCTAAGTGAGCACATATGAACAATGATGGTTTTGTACTTTGCAGTACATTTCCTGATGAGAAACATATATACCTACTCAAAATACTTCATTACTAATTATTTCTTAAAAGTACCATCAGGACCCTACTGCACTCCTATGAGTACTGCTGAATTTCTATAAATAGAACTTTGACTTCTGCAACACTTTTCACTGCCTTCTGTCTCCATGAACATGTTAGAGTAGCATATACTGGACACATTCACAGAGGTACCTGAAGTTAGTTACTAAATGGGTAATTAAAAACAGAACCTTATGGGACCTGCTGACAGTGATGGATATAGGGACCCTGATATAGAACCACTGCAGATGACTGAAAACTACTTTGTTCAAAGCTGTAGTGATCACAGAAAACTTCATCAGTGTTATCTTCAGAAATATTTTTTCAATGAAGGGCAATTATTCTATCCCCTCCAAGTAGGAAGCTTTACCTCCGGCATCCATGAACTTAATATACCCTATGCACCTTGAAGCAAGTGCAAACGCCAGCTACAGCAATTTAATTAATAGAAAGCATGTTTTAGCCATCATCTGACCATCTTGCTTCCAAGACTGTATAACGTCTGGTTTGGTTCAGCAGTATGTTTTAACTCCTGCTATGCTTGTACCTTTCTGCAAAAGGACTTATGTGGTGAAAGAAGTTTCCTGTTTTTATGTCAACCACTATTCAAAATTCCTATGGTTAAATTTAGCAGAACATTAGCTGTTCTTTGTCAACAGAGGTTGAACCTGTTCCATAGATATTTTTGTTTTGTTAATCACATAAACCCACTTGCTACAAGTTATTTGTGACTGTGATGGTGTGGCAGTGACCAATGAGCACCATGTATTATTCCAACCCAATTTTAAGACACCCTAACAAATGAGCTAGGTAAAGTAGTCTAGAGAATGCAGGACAGTAAATAAGTCTGTGATTAAAAGGCAATAAAGTGACAATAAAAAGTGTTAAGGGATTATGCAGTGGTTCACTGTTTTGTACATCCTGAATGGTATGCACATTCTAGATCAAAGACTTCCATTAATGCAAGGTATTTCCTGGAAATCTGTGAAAATTAGATTCTTTAATTCTGATTCCACAGTCTTCTTTCATGGCTCATGATCTAGAATAAATACATTAAAAAAAAGCTGCTGCTGTTTTACTTATGCGTCAAAACCAGAATGATAGACTACATCATACTGATTACAGAACATATTAATGTAATGTGAAAAGTTGCACAGATTTGTGAATGTCACTATGTGGATGATAAGGGCCATTTAAACAACAGAAAAGTATGCATGTATTTTGAAATGTCACTTTTTCTCTATGGCTTCACATAGGAACTCTACCCTGATAAACTTAGAAATAGCAGGAAAGATCTACTTCCATGATGTTAAAGAAATGATTCCCAATTCCATCTCACACAAAATAAGATTTTATTTCTGATGGAATAAGAAGCATGCGTTATTTGTAGAGTTAGCTTGCTTTTGGCAAAACTTAGCCAAGCATAAGGAAGGCATCCACAGTTCTTTTAACTAGGTTCCACAAACAGACCTCTTTGACCCAGATCCAGCTTAAATGTATTGCAATCAGACTACTGCATATCCCATGGCTTTTATGAGGAGGCTTGGCCAACCTTCAAAGACAATTTGAAATTAATGCTGTTTCTGTTCTATACAACTTTTTTCATGTTAATTAGTTAATCGGTTTGTAGCTGCATTTCTTAAAAATAGATGTCCTTTTTTAAGGCCCTCAGTAAATTGATTCTTCTTTTTTATATTGTAATGAGTTGCCACTGCTAATAATTTAACTTGGTCACAGCCCGTTCCCTACTCGTTTCCAAGACCTGATTCCCTGAACGTTTCCTCTGGCGTTTCAGTTTAGATAAATCCTTGTCAAAAACTTCACCAGATCGAAGGGCTGAGACAAGGTCATCAAATTCTCCTCCCTCTTCTGAAATGTTGCCAACTTTGTCTTTCTTCATGCGTTTTTCCTTTTCACGCTGCTCTTTTAGCTGTGAGAGAAACAAAAATATAATACATTTGTTATCAATGGAAACAGATTGACTCACATTCTGCACCGCTAGGCAACACTTAGGAGAACTTTTTTTTACACTATAGAGATTATTCACCTTGGGTCTCATTAGTCCCTACTTTAAATGGGATGTGAAGATTGCAGGTTCTGCAAAAAGTAGTAAACTCTGGTAAACATATTATATAAAAACCATATGCAATGGATAAGTGCATGTACTTATAACATTATGATGCTAATAAAAAATATGTTCATTAATTTAAGAAAGTAATTAGTTAATAAAGTCATAAAGCAAACATAATAGGAACACCTTATAGTTCATTTTCTAAATGTGCATATCAATTACTGAGGTACACAGCTTTTAAATACACCAGTATAAGTAAAACACCTAATCTGAAAGAGTGTAACATTTCACTTTTTTTCTACAGTTATTAAACCCTAAGACAGCTACACAGACAGATATGTAATGTGTTTAACTTCATCTGCTTGCTTGACTAATCTTTCCCATGGAACAGAATGAAGACAGGTGTGGCTTTGAACAGTGAAATTGCTTATGGGTGGCAGGCATGCAGAGGCTTTCTGATGGCACTGCTTTGAACATCAACGATACAGTGATAAACACACACAGCTTACACACACCCTGCCCTGATAATAGGCATCTACGATAAAGGTGAATAAGAATAATTAACTGCTTTTTCCCAGACTGGCAGATGACAGATGTATAGTGGCAGATTTAGTCACCACCAGCTTTTTATGATAAACCCAGGACATCAAAGCTTAAAGTGTTTTAACTTGCAGCCTGTTGCAGTGCAACCCTTTCAGAAGATAATTCACTGGCTAGCAGGATTAAGGAACAGGGACTGGGGATTTTGATGGAGGATCTGAATTTACCTATGGTTCAGTGTGATGATCCAGACTTTGGATGCTTAGAGGGAGGGTAAGGGTAGAGACACCTGTGAAAGAAAGTCTGGAACAAAATGTTAGGAACCAATATACGAAGAGAGAATATAAGGCACTGGGTGGACTAAAACAGTAGGCAGTAGAAGCTCAGAGATGTTAGAACCATTTAGAGATAATAATCATAACTAAATGAGGGATGATCACAAATGCCATATAAGCCTAAAATTTTAAAAGGACAAATTTTTCATATATTGACTTATAAAGTGAGGGAAACTGTATGCATGTATGTGACTGAGAAAGCAAAGACTTTGTGCAATATTATAAAAACTACAAAGTTATGCAAAAGAAAAAGAGCAAAGTAATGCTGAAAAGTATTTAAAAAATAGACACCTGTTTGGTTCTCAGAATAATAAAGAATGGCTAGAAGAAATATAACAATGGTGTTTTAAGTTTAAAGGGTAAGGGGACAGTTCAGATGGATTTCTATATGGACATTATGAGAAAAGTTGATAAAGGTTGTAAGACAGGCCAAGGCTCACATTACTTCACATCAAATACTGAAGTAATTCTGATTTCATGAGTATTAATTTTGCCCTGACATAGGAATGGTGGTCTATGCCCATCAAGGTATGTAAAAATACTAACCATTTGGAGAAATTAAACTGATTGAAGACTGGGGCACAGTACTATTTTGGTTACATAAACAAGAGACAGAATGAATCCATAAGTTACCTTACAAGTGGACCGAAAGTGGAGTAAGCTACAAACCTTTAGTGTATGGTTTATATTAGATTCTGCAGAGCAAAGAAGTAGAACGGTGTGCGAAGTAGAGAGAGTGAGGACTGGCAGGCTACAATAACAGAAGATTTTCACAGGAAGAGGAGAGTTTAGGATACCTGGACAACCAAGACCAAGTAATGTATGGGACATATTAGAAGTCTAATTTAAAGCTTTAAAGTGGATTTTTAGGTGCTGGCAATTCTCTTAAATTATTTTCAGTATCACTGGAGTCAAATGTACTACCCTGCTGACTGCAAATGGCAAAACAGATACTGATATGAAATGAAAAACTGCTTGTAGATTACCAAAGGAGTGGACAATCACTAAAACAGTGGTGTCAGACAAACTGGATTTAAATGTTTTACAGTTTTACTCAGAAAATGGATGAAAGAAGGAGTGTGTAAGTATTTACCTAAAGCTAAGCAAGTCATTTGACTTAGTGCTGCATGATAACAGAACACAGTGCAAGGAAGAAACCTGTTAGGTTTAAAACCTAAATGAATGACAAAAAAAGAGGATAAAAGACAGGGCTGCCATTTTTAAGTACACTTTGTCGCTGCAGGATAACTTCTTGGATGTGAATTGTTAACAGTTATTGTGCTGGATAATGCAAAAGAACTGAAGAGTAAATGAATTTACTTGGAGATTATGCCAATGATTGGGGAAGGCATTTATGTACAATAGGTGGGAATCTGCACTGAGATTTCAATAATAATTCTTTATTACTTTTACAATTGTTCATACACATATTTGAGCGTGATATATACACAGGTAGTTTCCAAACAATACTACAAAAAACAATCCTACAACATATGTACGCTATACACATGAATGCTTTCATTTTAACACAAGAAAAGACATCTGAAGAGTCTAGACAATAGGTATCATATCTTATAATAATTTGATTACTATTAAAGTTTACTTTATAGTATTAATATCCAAGGGTTATCCTGGGTTCCACACATTAAGCCAATATAATGTTAAAAATTTGTTCCCAGATCTTCCGATTATTTATGCTTGGTATTATCAGTGATTAGTAATTTGTGGGCTAGTATGTGTTTTATCGCTAGATTCTTAACGTTGTCCCATGAAGTTTGCGATGGATTCAACCAATTAGTTGCTATACAGAGTTTCATTAACAAAAAGATATTCATAAGTATGGTCAATTGGGATCTAGTTAGATCATTTGGGGGAATATGTAATATAGTAAATTCCCAGGAAAGCGTGGAAGTTTGATAACCCACCTTCTGCAGTTGTAGTTTCAAGGAATTCCATAGTTTATAGATACAAATTCCATAGTTTATAGATACACTTACAGCTCCAGAACATATGAAGGAGATCTGCAGTTTCATTTTTACAGTATGGGCATTTAGGAGAATTTTTAGAGTTAAATTTATGCAAGCTAAGACGCGTATAATATGTGTTATTGAGTATCATAAGTTGAGTAAAAGTTAACTTTTGGAGGGAAACTGATTTAATAGTTAAGTTAATTGCTTTTAATATTTTACTATTTTCAATCAAGGGTATTTTTTCTTTCCAATAATTTGATAAAATGACTTGAGCTTGATATTTAATTTCTTTTATTAGTTTATATGCAGATGTTATATACTTATCTTGTAGGACGGCTTGCTATAAATTTGTACATTTCGTTAAATCCTCATCGTTAATTTTTAAATCTTTAAAGTAACTTATAGATACATCTTTGATCTGTCTCAATATTATTAAGTATGATTTTGGAAGGTTCCATTCCTGTCTGACTTCATGAGCCGAATATTTCAAATAAGGGTATATATCCCGTAACGTTAAATTAATAATAAGTGGGACATTTTTTAGGTCTATTAATTGATTATTGATTCTCAGGTTTGGATTCCTATGAAAAGGTTGTAGTATCATACGGTGTTGGGTAAGATTTAATGAAGTGAAGAGATTTTGTAATAATGTGATATATATTTTAATATGCTCCATTAAAGCCAGTGATTTAAAAGTATCTTTCCTTAGAAAAGGTAATGATTTAGGATTAATTTTCAGACTCTCTACATGTTTATGATTCAATCTTAACCAGTTCGGGGACCAATTCTTGCTATGTGTATCATAATTAGCAATTCTTAAAATTCTACTGGCATTTATAATTAAGTAATATTTTTCGAAATTGGGTAATTCTAAGCCCCCTCTGCCTTTTGGGGTCATCAATTTATCATATGAAATTCTGGTTTTCCTTGGTTCCCATATAAATTTAGCAGATTCCGTGTGGATTTGTTTGAAGAACTTCTTTGGGATTAAAACCTGAGCAGATCTGAAGATATATAATAATCTGGGTAATACGTTCATTTTAATAATTGAAACATTTGCTAACGGTGGTAATTTTGGTTTATTCCATTTCCTTAGGTCAGATAAAATGTGATCCCAAATTAATTTGACATTATTAATATAAAAGTCCTTATTATCTGTAGAAAATGTGATACCTAGATAATTAATCTTTTCTTCCGATTTTACTTGCCCTACCAATGGTAAAAGCGAAAAGGGTTTCAGAGTTTTTAATGGAAATATCTTGTTTTTTTTAAGGTTTATTTTATAGTTAGATATTACTGCAAAGTTTTTGACAGCTGTTAATAATGTCTTGGTATCTGTAACTGGTGTTATACTATATACATTAAGATCATCTGCAAAAGCTGCCATAGAAATCTTGGTACTATAAAGTATTGGGGCGTTATGATATACATTTTGTTTAATATGTAAAAATAAAGGTTCCAAATATCAATTAAATAATAAAGGGGATAGAGGACAGCCTTGCTGGGTTCCATTTTTAATTTGTATTATTTTGGAGAAAATCTTGTTGATATATAAGGTAGTGTATGGATTATTGTATAATATTTGTAATGTCCTGATGAATTCTTGCGGTATGTTAAAAAATGGTAAAATATGAAATACAAATTTTATGTTCACTCTATCAAAGGCTTTTTGTGCATCAATAATGAGTGCATACAAATTTAAATTATTTTGATTGGCATAAGAAATTAACGTATGCAGAGTTAAAGTATTGTCACTAGTTTGCCTAGAAGTTAAAAAATCCGTTTGTTCATTTGAAATTATTAAATTCATTATTTTCTTCAGTCTATTAGCTAAAATGGTAGTCATAATTTTAGTATCAATATTTAAGAGTGAAATAGGTCTATAATTATCCAGGTTTTGGTGATCTGAATTTTCCTTGAGTATTAAAATAGTTTTGGATGCATTAAAATGAGGGTCATTGATTTTATTGTTAATAATATAGTTAAAAGTATATGATAGTATTTCAACAATCGTACCACTAAATGTTTTGTAAAACTCAGGAGTAAGACCATCTGGGCCCGACGCTTTGTGTGATTTCAGCTTATTGATTGTTGTTGTTATTTCTTTGGTGGAAATTGGTTTGATTAAATCTTTTTGCAAATTGTCATCTAATTTCGGAAAATTAATTTTTTGAATAAAATCATTGTTAGTCTCATTTATACATGACTCATCTAACTCACCATAAATTTGAGAGTAAATCAATTGAAAGGTATTGATAATATCTTCAGATTTTGTATAAATGTTGTCCTTGTAGAGTATTTCCGTAATTTGAGAGGGTGATTTAGATTGGTTAATAATTCTAGCTAAAGCCCTTGATGGAGTTTGAATATGATTAGCATATCTTGCAAGCATTTTGGTTTCATGAACTGCTAATCTATTATTGTGGCTCAGAAAAAGATCTTTCTGACATTGAAATAATTCCGTTTCTGTTTGTGTGTTATGATTTAGCCTTAATTCCTGATCTAACGATTTAATTTTAGCCTCTAAGATTTGTTCTTCTTTGAGCTGAATTTTTTTATAATAAGAGGCTTTTTGAAGGAAAACCCCCTTACTTGAGCTTTAGTTGCCGCCCATTCAATATCAGGTATGTGTTGTTGTTTGACTAATCGAACCAGTGAGGAATTTAGAATTTCTTGAATTTCCTTATTTCTTTCTTTTTTATTTAACAAGTTTGGATTTAAGGACCAATTATAACTCCTGTGTATTCGACTATTTCTAAGTTCTTTAGCAAAACTTAATGAAATTTTACAATGATCTGATAAATAGCGAGCATGTATAGATACTACCGGATCATAATTAATCAATGTTTCCGAAATTAAAAAAAAGTCTATTCTAGACCACATTTTGTGACAAGTTGAGTAAAATGTAAAACTATTTGTGTTAAAAAGATTGTTTACATATTTAAAAGGATCATATAATTTAAAGTCATGTTTGAGCTCACTTAATGTTGATACTACTTGATTATTAAATGACCTTTGTGGGCTTGATTTATCTAACTTAGGGTTCTGATAAGCATTCCAGTCTCCCCCTATAATTATATAATGACTAGTATATTTATTTAAAATAGGATAA
This sequence comes from Protopterus annectens, assembly GCF_019279795.1. Lineage (NCBI taxonomy): Eukaryota > Metazoa > Chordata > Ceratodontiformes > Protopteridae > Protopterus > Protopterus annectens. Next base: position 1,849,039,809 of record NC_056726.1, read on the forward strand.
AGTGATGCTAAGAATGCCTGTTGATTCTTACATGGTGCATATATGTTGAGAAGTATGATGGGTTTATCATAAAGAGTAGAAGAGAGAATCACATAGCACCACCTTCCTTCTTTATCTGTTTTAGAATCTAAAAGTTTATCTTGATATTGATTTTTTATAATTATCGCAACTCCCGCACTATTAGTTTTACCTTCCGAGGCAATAATTTCTCTTATCCATTTTTTCTTCTTTATTTCAGTCCATTGGTCATTGGTCAAATGAGTTTCCTGAAGTAATATAAAACACGCCTTAGCCTGCAGAAATAAATGAAGCAACAATTTCCTCTTTTTCAAGTTCTGGAGCCCCTTAATATTCCATGAATCTATTACCCACATTCCAATAAATTTCTTTTATGTTGGTATTCTGGAACTCGTAAATAGTGTATTAAAAGCAATTGAGTGTTAAACAGATATATTTTATGAAAGCATTCTTGAGATCCCGTCCCATACCAGTGTCTACCTACTATACCCCTGGACCAGGAATAGTATAGGTCTTTAACAAAGTTAAAAATTTTAAAATTTAGTGGTATTAACAGGTAAATATTATAGAACTTTACATATAAAAAGAATACAACATGGAATGGACCTATACACAGAACAACTATGTCTACAAAGCCTAATCTACCCATTCCCTTTAAAACACCACTATTCCTCTACACCTTTTGTCATTACAGTTAAAATAAGAGAGACAGAGCAAAACTGAACAACAAGATATACAATTATTGTCCTTTGCCTCCATAGGAACACCCTCATTTATCTAACAATAATACTTGGGACATTATTTAAACATTTGTTCTCAGATAAATGAAACCATAGTGTTCCTGAAATAACTAATGAGTTTGTTTTACCTTCGTTTATATGTGTACCTACACTTCAGCCAAGAAACCAGATTGAGACATTAACATCAGATATTTAACACTAAACAACTTAGTTCACATTGGGAAAAACTTTCTACCACCTGTAAAAAAAAATCTTAACAATTTTAGTAAATCTGAACTAGTGCAAATAGACATTTAAATATTTAGTCAGATAGGCTGAGTGGTCCTGACAGTTACCCTAAACCTGAATAAGTAACTCTTTAGAAGGTGTTTTTAAACTTAATATCAACTATACGTATGAAACATTTTATCAAATATCTATATGCCTATTTTAACATCTAGCAATTTTAAGTTTACCCTTATACTTTGATCAACTAATAATGTTGAAATGTTACCACAGAGAATTCCCAAACATCTCATAATATAAGCCCACTATTAAGTAGTACATTTAAGATATATTCCTATAACAAGGTTAATAGCAAGGATTATATATAAGGTAGATTAAACCTATATATGTAAAATATATATGTATACTAGATTAAACCTATATATGTAAAATATATATGTATACTGGTTAAAATAAAATATGTAATAACACCTTGGTAGATTAATATAATTAGTTCCCTAACCCCTCATTACTAAAAGTCTTGCAATCTCAGATCTGTTTTATATGTATAGTTATGTCATTTGTATGTTTGAACAAGTTATGTATTTAACTTGGTGTTTACTAAACATTGGGAGTAATAAGGGGCTACTGTTGTGTGTATTAAGGTAATACCAGTACTAAAAACGTTTATTATAAATAATTTTCACATTTTAACAGTCCTGGAGACTCTTCGTTGAATTTGCGACACTCCAGAGCGACTGACAGCTTCGCGAAGGGGGACCCTTTATCCCGATGGACTTCCGGAAGTGCCACATCAATAATACGCCCTCTGAAGCAGCAAAACCATTTCGGCTCCATTCGTGGGACATTTCGACATTGTGGAGGCAGTAAAACTTCAGAAATGCCACAGCGCGAGTAAATAACACCAACAGAAGATCGTACCTGTTGTAAAAAATGGCCTAGAGCAATAAAAGGACAAACAAAGCAAAGATAAGACCTTGACATGCAGTATAATGTGGATCCGACCTCGGATGCCCTGCCAGGCCCATCGGAAGTTCACTCTAGGTCTCTGAAGCAGATAAGCTTTTAAAAATCGCCAGAAAAGTCGTTTTTGCTTCTTTTTTTGTTGTAACTGAATGTCTAGTCCCATTTAATGTAAATATTAATGTATTTGGGTATTTCATTTGGAATTTTATTTGTTTTTCAATAAGAAACTTGCAATAGGGAGATAATAGCTGTCTGGCTTGCCTAATCTGCAAAGGCAGGTCCTGAGCCAAAGAAATTCTGTTGTTTTGCCACATAATAGAGCCCCCATTTTTTTAACAGTTAGTAATATCTTATTGACATCTTAAAAGTTAAGAATTTTAGCATAAACAGGTCTTTGTATGTTAGAAGCTTGTGATTCCATCAGGGCTCTGTGGGCTCGCTCTATTGTTATTTGTTGTGCAGTTACCGAGTCACTGAATAATGCTGTGAATATTTGCATGATTGATGGAATTAAATCATTGTATTGTACAGATTCCGGTATTCCACTGATGATTATATTGTTTCTCCTAGAACTCGCCTCTAGGTCAATGATTTTAGCTTGCATAGAATGAATGTCCTGCACATGTGCTTCAGATTTTTTGGCTAGCAGTGCTATTTTATCTTCATTCTCAGTAATTCTTGCATCATTTTTATCCATTCTTTCCAGAATTTGACTGCAAGAGATTCCAAATGATTGCACTTGATTAGATAGTTCTTTTTATCGCTTCTTGCATGGGAAGTAGAGCTGTTTTAATATCCTCCATGTTTGCCATTTGCTCCGGTTTATTTTTATTCCCTGGTTTTAAATGCTCCTGTTGATTTGCGATTTTCTGTCTTTTCGAATTTAAATCTTTCTCCGGTGAAAGAAGTACAGAAAGTTTAGTTTTTGAAGTTGTTGTGTCCATATGATTTCCTTCTTTCGACATCATAGATCAACAAAGAAACTTGATGTAAGATCAGTGTAGATAGGCCAATATTCCTGAGCACACGGTTCCTTTGTTTGAGACTCAGAGTCAAATGATCTGTTATAATCCTGTCTGATTAGTTCGTTTTTCAGTTCCGATCACCACCTGTATGATACTTGGTTGAAGTTATAGTTGTTTTTCCTTAGATTTACTGTAAAAAAGAACGTTATATATATCCTCAGGGTTAGATTTTCCTCTGATTGTATGGAGAGCTGTAGATTAGTAGTGTTCACAGAACGGCAGCCATCTTTGAACTGCACTGAGATTTCAATGGACTAATTTTCATTTTGGACATATAAAATGGTTATGGGATTAACAAATTAGTTTGAAGATGATATAACTGGTGAGACTAAATCTGCAAGAGGGTTGATAATTTGCAGGGAGTTTTGATAACATGCTTAATACAGATAAGTGTAAACGGAGTTACTATATTGTGTGCAGAAACTAGCTGCTTTATTCAGAAAGAATAGTTGTGTAAAATCTTACCATAACCACAAATGTCCTCTTTTATATGCTGCAGTATTCATCACATAAGGAGGTCTGACTCCAGTTGGCTCGTACATCCAGCCAGTATCTAAAATAAGATTGTATGCAATGCAGAAAAAGGCTAGGGTTGTGAAGAAAGAAAAGAATCTTGGAGTAGTTTTTAATCTCATATTAAACAATAACATGCAGGACATGGCTACTAAAGGGTGGCGTTATGCATCTGAGCCACACCTTAGTAAGGTCATTTGGATAATAAAAGACAGCTTTGGAATTCTAGGTTTAGATGGCGTACTAATTTGTTTAAAGTGGTAGACATGAGATTTGCAAAAAAGATTAAGGGCAAGCAAAGGTACTCTGATAAGAGACTCCAGTCAATGGAGTTATATACAGATGAGAGCAATAGCATATTGTGTAGGTTGTACCGCTAAGTTCTCTTAATACTGTGAGATATGTATAGTTTTACATAATGTGTGCAGAAAGTAGGCTTTCCTACCCTTATCTGAATGCAAAATGGATGAGGCTATTTGTTGAGTACACGAGGACAGTTGCATAATTTCTACTTACCTGTAACAGTAAATGTCCAAATTTCACACTGCCTCAGTGGCATATGGGTTCTGTGCCCACAAGAAAACTCACAGTGGCAGCTTTCCAAAACTCAGAATCCCCTCCTCTGACTCTCTGTAATGGGGGGGTTAGCTAAGCCCCTCCCATCAGAGGAAGCTTAACCCCTGTCACAGAAAGTCAGTTAGTCAGGCTTTTAGTGACAAGTATGAAGAAAGAACAGTTGTGTAAAATCTTACCATAACCATAGATGTCCTTCTCTTTTATATGCTGCAGAATTCATCACATAAGGAAGTCTGCCTCTGGTTGACTCGTACATCTGGCCAGTATCTAAAAGTCTACAAGCTACTGAGAGGTACGAGCTACGCCGCACAACATCTCGTGTGTGTCAACCATAAAGAGACGTTGGGTATAAAGCAGACATCAGCACATACCTACCTCAGAAATGTATGCCGCCCAGCATCAGCCTGAGATCCTAGTTAAGAAACAGATCAGCAGGAAAAAACTAGGTGAGCATATCAGGGGGAAGGTGGGGGGAGAGCAATACTACAGCATACAGAAGAGAAGGACATCTATGGTTATGGTAAGATTTTACAAAACTATTCTATGTCCTTCTATTCATATGCTGCAAAATTCATCACATAAGGGAGAATGCCAAAGCTCTTGCTTGGGACCGGTTGGGAGAAGGATGAGCAGATGCTTTTTCTACAAATCCATGTAGAATTGGTCTAGCAAACCCAGCTCTGGATTTGGAGGTGGTGTCAAGCTTGTAACGTTTAGTGAAAGTATGGACAGAAGACAATGTGACTGCCTCCAGGATACAGCCAGTGTCCAAACCTTTAAAGAATGCCCCCGAGGAAGAGACTGCTCTTGTGGAGTGAGCCTTCACTGGAGAAGTAAGTCTCTTACTATTAGACTGACAGCAAAAGGAAAACAGCTTTAAAAATCCAGTTGGAAATAGTTTGCTTGGAAACTGATTGACCTAGAGCCCTTGGGTGGTAAGAGACAGACATTCAGTCTTACGTATAAGTTTGGTTTTGTCAAGACAGTATCGGGGTTGTCTGTGTATATCCAAGGTGTGCAAGATTCTCTCAATGGGACACTGAAGGGAAGGAAAAAAGGTAGGTAGGTTAATAGACTGATTAATGGGCAACTCATTTACCACTTTGGGCATAAAGGAAGGGTTAGTACACAAGGGGGATTGGACATCAGGGCTTGTAACTCTGAAACCCTTCTGACAGAGGTAATGGCCACTAACAAAACAGTTTTCCAAGTGCAATGCTGCAGAGAAGAAGAGCTTGCTGGTTCAAATGGTCCCAGTGTAAGCTTCTTTAACAGAAAATTGAGATCCCAAGGAAGAGGCATTGGTTTTCTTGGTGGCCTGATATGAAGGATGCCTTTTAGGAACAGTTTCACCTCTAACCTGGAGGCTAATGGTGGAGAAACAAGCAGAGATGGCTGAAAGGTGAGCCTTCACTGAAGAGTAGGACAACCCAGCCCCCGTCAATTCACACAGATAGGACAAGACCACCAAAACATCAACTGACAGTGGTTGTAGGTCCTTTTTGCGACACCAGATGGAAAACCTTTTCCATCTGGAAATATAGTATTTCCTAATAGCGTTTTTTTTTTTGGCCTCCTGCAGAACTTGTAGCATGTCTTTTGGGAACAGGTGTCTATAAGTGATTAAAACCCTACCACCTACAAGGTCAGGTTCATGGTTGACAGTTGTGGATGCACTAGGGTCCCCTTGTCCTGTGTGAGTAGATCCATCCTGTGGGGGTAGCTTGTGATGACTGCCTATATAGGTGTCTATAAGGGATTAAAACCCTATCACCCACAAGGTCAGGTTCACTGTTGACAGTTGTGGATGTACTAGGATCCCCTTCACCTACGTGAGTAGATCCATCCTGTGGGTAACTTGTGATGATTGCCCCTGGCTAGGTGCAGGAGATGGGGGAACCAGTGCTGCCTTGGCCAAAAGGGAGTCACCAAGAAGATTTGGCTAATCCTGACTGTAGGAAAGAATGCTCAGAAAATAGGAAGTCAGGAACAGCACCTTCTCTGTGGGTAGAGAGGCTAACATTTTGTCTGTTTGAATCCTACATCCCAGTAAAATGTGATCTTGTGAAGGGATAAGAGAGGACTTCTGGAAGTTTATGGTGAACCTTAAGCTCTCTAGAAGGGCAATAGTGAAGGAAAGATTTTCCTGAAGAAGTCCTGGGGATTGTGCCTGAATCAAAAGGTTGTCGAGGTAAGGGAAGATCTGAATTCCCTCATTCTGCAGAAAGCTATGACAGGAGCCATGCATTTCATGAATACCCTTGGTGCCATAGAGAGACCAAGGGCAAAGCACAAAACTGAAAATGCAAGAAAGCAACAGAAAAACATAAAAATCTCCTGAACTGCGGGTGGGTGGGGATGTGAAGATAAGGATATTTTATGTCTAGAGAGACCATGAACACCTGGGTAAGAATCATAGGGAGAAGGGAAGGCAAAGTCAACATATGAAAAGACGACTTTGCAAAACGTGTTTTAATGGGAAAGGTCCAGGATGGGGTCTCCAAGGACCATGCTTCCTGGGGACCAAGAACATCCTGGAGTAAAATCCCCTTCCTTGCTGGGAAGTGGGAACCTGGATAGTTCCCTGAGAACAGGTCTGAGAAGACCTGAGTAGAGAAGCTCAACTGATCTTTTGGGGGGGGTGCATGCCTCTGAACGAGGGATAGTTTTTCCCAGACCATGAAATACCCTGACTTAATAATGCACAGGACCCAAGAATCCTGGATGATCAGTTTCCAAGCAGCAAGAGATAGATTGAGGCAAAGAGACAGGGGAGTGGATGGCCCTGGAGACTGGTAGTCACAGAGCTTCTTGGCTTAGGCTGAGACTGAAAGGAGTGTTCTGGAGCAGAAGTGACTGGAGCAGACTTGGAAGAGGTTGGCTTTCTAGATCATCTCTTACGTTTAGAAGAAGAGGACAGGGATGGTTTCCTTACAAAGGCAGTCTTAACAGGGTAATTCATTTGGAACCGTGGTACGGGAGATACAAGAATATGTTTAAGGTCCTGTAACTCCTTCCCTTTCTCCTGTAAAGTTTTGAAGAGTTCTGCTGATGAATTACCAAATAAGGCTTTGTTATCTAGGGGTGCATCCATCAATTTGGCCTTGAAATCCTCAGGCAAAGGTTGTAGCCTTAGCCAAGAGTATCTTCTTTGGACCGAGCCAGTGGCAGCTGCCCTAGCAGAAGCATCAGTAGAATCATAACTGCACTTGATAGAGTGCCTAGTCACTTGTGCAGATGAACTGTGAACAGCTGCCAACTGAAATAAATCTGGCTGGGGAATCTGGGATGTCTGCCAAACGTTTCCCTGCATCAGCAAGAAGATTCAGGGAGTACTTTGCCATGTGGGTCTGATAATTAAATGACCAGAAGGCCAAAGTGGCAGAGGTGCAAACCTTTTTCCCAAACTTTCCATGACCTTACTCTCCTTATCAGAGGGTAACAAGGAAATGGATGGTAGCAATTTTAAAGTCTTCTCCATAGAAACAGATATGGTAGCTAGGTCAGCAGAAGGAGCTTTGAAAAGGAACTTGGGAGTCCTCAGGTATCTTAAAGAACCTGTCTGGACACTTAGGAGCAGGAGGCTGAGAGTTTGGACATTGGGAAGCAGCCAAAAAGGCATCCAGAACAGCAGGCAGGACTGGACAGATTGCAGAAGGAGATGGGAAATCCATCTGTAAGAGGTCATAGTACCTCTTCTGTATGTCCGAAACTTGGGAATAGTCCCTCTGGAAAAAATCTTTCATTTTGAGAATGGTCTCCCCAAAGGAAATATCCTCCCCAGGGGAATTTGTACCATTAGATTCCTCTTCTGGGGAGGCATACCCTGGGGGGGAACCATCTGTGTACAGTAGGCCAAAGAATCTTCTCCAGAAGAATCCTCCTCTTCTGAAGAGGTATCAACAGCTGTCCTTTTAAAGGTAGTAGAAGGAGAAAAGGCCTGCAAAGGAACAGAAGAAGGAGAAGATTGGCAAAGGTCCCATGAAGGCATTAAAAAGGCTTTGAGAAAAAGCTTGCCAATCAGGAGGCTGCTGTGGTGGAGCAGGAGAAACATGTTCTGTTTCGGTCTCCTCTTTTTTGGGGGCTTCCATATGGTGAATGGTGAAAGGGCCCGACACCAGCCTACATTCCACAATATCTGTATGCACATCATCATGCACAACGATTTGTGTGATGTCACTTGGGCCTGCAGAAATAACGAGCCTGGGTTCCCCCTTTTCACACAGATTGGATACCTGCACTTCCCTCATGGATGTGCTGGTGGACTGTTTCGGGGCTTCCCCTGTGGTACCTGCCAAAGGTACATCCACCACCTCCAGCATGGTCTCCGGGTCTACACTGGCCACGGGAGAAACAACCAGAAGACAGGGCACAGCTGAAAGTTCAGGTTGTGATTTCTTGGTCTTTTTCAGTAAGGGCTTGTCTGAATAACCCAACGTCATTTCCATCTCCTGTGCTAGGTGCTTAAGGCGCAGGTTTTCTAAGTATAGTTTAAAAGATGCTAAATGACTCTTGAGGGTCTTAGGGACTAAGGACTTGCAAACAGCACACTTGCTGTGGTCGTGGTCTGCACCTAGACAGAAAAGGCAAAGATCATGGGCATCATTATGTGGAATCTGCCTTGCACACTGACACTTGCCCTTCCTAGCTAACATGAAACCCAACAAACAAGCAGCAGCAAAAAATCTAAGAGGAAAAAACCCAAACAGGTACTTATCTGGTAACTGGTACACAAATGGTCTGGTGAGCGAACGTCTGGAGTAGGCGATCGGACAGGTGTCAGTTCTGAGGTAGGTGTATGCTGACGCCCACTTTATACCCGATGTTTCTTTATGGCCGATGTAAGCGTGATATGCGGAGTAGCACATACCTTGCAATAGCATGCAGATTTTTGGATACTGGCCAGATGTACGAGTCAGCCGGAGGCAAACTCCCTTATGTAATGAATACTGCAGCATATGAATAGGAGGACATCCAAGAAGGACAAAAAACAAGATTTGCCTGAAACCAACCAATATGCAGCCACAAAACACCAGCACAAATAACCAAAACCAACCAACAACACAAGAACGGTGGATACCACTAAACTATATACGCAATAAGGGGGATGGTAGGTGGGTGCTGCCTCAGAGGCAGTGTAAAATTTCAGCATCTACTATTACAGATAAGTTGGACTTATGCAGCTCTACTATGTTCATTATTCACACTGCCTCAGTGAAATATGGATAGATTCACTACCTGGAATGAGGAAGGATAAGGATCCAGTATCAACTGAAGAATGGTCTTTGCAAAGCCTGCTCTGGAACTTGAGAAAGAATCCAGTTTGTAGTGCATTGTAAAGGTATAAAGTAAACAAAGGATAGAGTCTACTCCTTTTCAACATGCTACCAGAAGATAAGGGCCTGGATGAATGTCCCTAAACCTTGCTGGAATAATTTTACCACAGCAGGACTAACAAAAAATAACAGCTGAGGACAACCAATAAGCAATTGTTTGCTTAGAGACAGGATGCACATTCTTAGCTCAGTCTAGTAATGTGTCAAAACAGACTATTTCTAAATGGATATCTAAGATTATTACCTTTGTTATATTCACCATAACAAAACTATTCCATGCAGGATAAAGGCCCACTCTATCAGGACATTAGCTTCATCTATGTTTTTGTTTGTTTGTTTGTTTTGGAAAGGGTTGGATTCTAGAAGTAGTCTAGAAGCAGCAGCTTGCTCCTCTATACATATGTTTACAAGGCTTTACAAGCTTGATTCCTTCTCTAGGTATAGATCAGCCTTTGCTAGGACCATGCTCTAGGGCTCCAGGACCCTTTTCTTTTCACCTTCTAAATGCAGTAAGCTAGGGTAATCTATTCATATAGTTAAGGCTACTGTAGCAGTGATAACTATGATGAACATAGTACAGTTGTGTAAGTAAACTTACCATAACAATAGATGTTTGATCACTGCTATAGCAGCCACCTCCCCTCACCCCACCTTAATTTTTGGTGTGTTGTTTATACCAGGGTGTGGACACTTACTTTTTTGTTCTTAGTATTGTTCTTTCAGGGTTCAGCCTCCATTGTTGGCATGAAAGCTCTGAAAGGCTTGTCACTCAAACCTTTCTTTTTAGACAGCTCAGCTTGAGCTGACTTAACAGTTTGGGGTGGAAAGTGCCTTGTAGCTATGGAAGCTCACTGGCTGTTATATCCTTGGCAGTATATGATCCATATAGCTAAGGCTACTGCAGCAGTGATCATTCGAACATCTACTGTTATGGTAAGTTTACTTACACAACTGTACTGTCTATTCTTTGCAGTAATACTCTGAAAATAGAGAATTTGGTTGTTACAGCAGATATGTTAGGTGTTCACAGACTGAAATATGGTTATGATGTTGTTGGTGATAATCAAGTGCTCTAATGCCAGTGCTTGCTCTGAGAAGACTTTCTTGGCTCAGAACTAAATCTTATATTGAAGACATTAGAGACAAATTACTGAATGCGCCCATAACACAAGAATTTCTATTTGGTCAGCTAACAGATTACATGACTGTGACTCTTGAAAAGAAAACCAAAAAAAAATGACATTTTTTCAAAGCTGCTTGTTTCTCCTCAGTACCAAAGAATTTATATTGACTAGGAAACCATTTTATAGGAAGGGGGAAGGGTTTGTCTCAAAATTTTTACAACCAAAAACATTTATTTAAAAAGGAAATGTTTCTACCAGAGACTGTTACTTTCTTGTTGCTCACCTGTTAAGTTCATGTACAACTTTGTGGGCTACAGTTAGCTGTGAGTAGTTCAAATGATGAAGCAGTTGTAGCCAGTTAAGTTTTTTGAGGGTAGTGCCATGATGGGCCCTACAAGGAAGGTGAGAGGCAAATGTGGCAGTTTTGTTGTAGACTGGAAATTCGGTTGGCATAGAGATTTACAAGTACAGGGGAGGCATACGTAATTTTTTTCTACTAGGATCAGTGAGATGTTTTATTTCATATAATGTTGCATATTTTTAATGTGTCTTTTTTTGAATTCTTCTTGTATATGCAGACCAAATTTTAGTTTTTTTTGTCTGTAGTACCTTAAACTATCAGGTTAGCATGTGTACCCCTTTAAATCTGTGTGGCATCTGAGGAATTGATGACTAATAGTAGCAAGGACAAAAAGAGTAGTGATTGATCATACCGAACAGTTTTACGCTTTCAGTATCTGGGAATAACAGTAAATTACTAAAAGTCTGCCCTGACACTCAGCAGCAACCCATCTAGGAGCAGTCATAATCTACATTTAATTAAAGTTTTCCCTGTGTAAGGCAAGGAAATAAAGTTTAATTTGATTCTGACATATTTTATCCAGCAGCAAGTGATGACACCATGACAGTTCCCGAGAGCATTGGCATGCATATTTTCTATCATCCTCCTCATACTTTACACAAGAGTTCATATGAAAAAAACTCAGTGGTACCTCAGAAATCTGTGGAGTTAACAAAATGATCAACTGGAAAACAAAGACTCCTATTTATCAATAGACAAAAGTGAGCTCCCATAGTGCATAGACATAGCAATGACATTTCTTTCTTCTTCACAGATTCAGAGTATAATAGACTATTCAGATTATACCAGTGGTGCCTCAGCAATTAGGCCCCTAAGGCAAAACACCTCAAAACCAAATGTCCTAGTTATACAGAATTCTATAGTGAGACACCCAGATGTCCCCCTCACCAGGTTGGATAAGGAGAAGGTCACGGTCAGGTGCCAGGATCCGTCAAGTCACTCAGCAACTATTACCATTATGACTCTTTCACAGTACATGTTGGAGTGAATGACTTGGGATGTACCTCTATGGAATATATAAAGACAGATTTGATAGGACTCTCAGATTTTATGTGTTCCAGGCAGATATGTCCCTAGCCCTAAGCAGCATCCTATCTTCACCTAGGATGATGCCACAGTACAGACAAAAAAAGATTGATTTCAACAACTGGCTTATCTTCTGGCCTCATTTCAAGGGATCCAGTATCTGTCAGCCTGAAAAGATATGGTTGACAGACCATGATGCTTTGCCAGAGATGGCATTCACCTGTCTCCTCAAGGCTTTTGGATACTGGCAAGGACGCTTGCCTCCCCCATAGTGCCTTTTTAGGTTAAGACAAAACAACAGAACTTTCAATGTAAAAAAATTCACTAGAGACAAACTCAAGGTCATGCTTCTTAATGCTAGGAGCCTGAACAGTAAACTGTATTCCCTGCAAGTACTCCTCACCTTGGAAGATGCTGACGTCTGTGCAGTCACTGAGACTTGGTTCAAGGCCGCAGACAGCACCCCAGTCGTACAAGGTTACACCACCTTTCACACATTCAGACTCTAAAACAAGTGTGAAAAAAACAAAGGGGAGGTGTATCCATTTTCATTAAATCCAAATACACCTCAAGACTGGTGAAACAGTGTGACACTTTTGAGCTACTCCAAGTCCAAATAACTATAGGTAAAATACCCTACCATATAACAGTTAGCTACAGGTCCCCCACCATGAACCAGGAGAAACATACCGGCTACCTGGACTAGCTAGAGTCACTCACTATACATCCAAACACCTTGGTCATGGAAGACTTCAACTACTCATCCATCGAATGGGCAACTTGCACAAATACAATTGCTCTAAGGTTCCAGGACTTTATTAATCCAAATGCCCTGGAACAGTTTGTCTGCACCTGCACAAGGGGATCAAGTGTCTTAAACCCAGTACTCACCAATATGGGGGATCACTGCACTACCCCCAGTGTGTTGCCCTTCCTGGTTAAGTCAGACCATAAATCTGTCTCGTTTGAAGTAAAGATCACGCCTGACACCCCCCCACAGGCCTTCTAAGAGATGCTATAAAAGGTTTAAAAGCCCCTGCTAACATAGCTAACAATGACACCTAGGCAGAGTAGTACACAAACGCCCTACATAGCCACTTAAACAAATGTATTGACTCAGTTATACCTGACAGGCCTAAAACCAATTCCTCTCAAAAAAACAAGCCACCCTGGTGGACTGCAAATATAAATACGTTATATAACAAAAGAAAGAAACTGATATCTAAGAACAAGAGTAAAGTTACTCAGCAAAGGAAGATTACTCTCCACAGCTTAAACAAGCAAATCAGAAACCTTGTAAAGTCCTCTAAAGCTAGTTATGGAACTAAATTAGCATCCCTAGCTAAAGACAGTCATAAGACATTCTTTACCTATGTTTGAAACCTAAAAGGGAATGCCCAGCTGTGTGCAGAACTTATACTGTGTGGTATCACTCACACTGAACCTGAAGAAACTGCCAAGCTGACAGACTTGATGATAACTTCACCCACCAGCCATACACCATAGCATTCCTGACATCAGTCCTCTACTGAGTATCTCCAAACAACAGGTCATACAAGCACTCTCCAAGGCCAAAAATATGGCCTGTATGGGACATATAACATCCCAGGCTGCTTACTAAACAATCTAAAACAAGACCTAGCAGAACCACTTGGCACTCTCTTTAACCACAGCCTGAGCAATGGTTTTGTGCCGGTGGAGTGGAGAACAGCAACAGTAATTCCTTTGCACAAAGGGGGTCCATCAACCAACCCTGGGAACTATAGACCCAATAGCCTGACCAGCCTTATCTGCAAGGTCATGGAAAGAATCATCATGGAACTTTATCAACCTGGGCATAGGCAACCATCAAACTCTTGACCCACCCCAGTTTGGTTTTGTCAAGGGTAGATCTTGCTAATTAAACCAGGTGGACTTCTTTGAGAATATCACCACAGCCCTGGATGAGGGGAAAGTAGTACATACCACCCATCTTGATTTAGCCAAGGCATTTGACACAATTCCCCACTCAGGGATCAATGAGAAACACTCCCAGCTGGGAATTAACCCATAAGTCACTAGATAGATAGCAAACTGGCTCACCAATAGAACACACACTGTCAAAGTTGGGGAGTCCACTTCCACCAGTAGACCAGTTACCATTTGTGTACCACAAGGATCTGTACTGGGCTCTACTGTTTGGAATCTATTTCTCTGAAGTCCAGACAAAAGTAGATGGGCCTGGGGCTTATCAAGTTTGCAGACGACTAAAAACTGAGTGTAATCCTAGAGTCCCTGAGTGATCATTAGCCAGAAACATATTTGCATTTGATTTTACATCTTTCAGCAATCCATGTTCCAGTAGATAAGACTGGTTAATGACTGAAAGCTGAAATCATGCATCTTTCAAGAGGTATTACAATGGAAAGGTCTTTGCCAGGTAAATCTGTTTATGGGTTCATAGGTGATTTCTATAACAGACAGAGGAAGCCATTTTAAGCCTAGATATATTTTCTCATTTTCATATTTGTAAGTGAATGTATACACTACCCATGGGCAAAACATTTGGGCTGGCCATATTTTACTATTTACACAAGACATTATTATGTTATCCAGGGGCATATAGTTAAATTGAGGTTGTAGAACACTTGCAAGCTGCTGCTGTCCAATAGTGGCAAAGGTACCAGTCCAGAGGTAAATTGCCAATTCCCCATCCATTGGTTCAGGATGCACCTGAATAGGGTCAGGGACAAACTCTGCTCCACATCGATGGGAAGCCAGCTTCATAACAGGGGTAGTCCCTCCAATATGTTCTATTTATATTGCAACCAAGGTTAAGGTCCTTTGACTGGGTGTTTATAATGTTGTTTAGACTTGTGGATGTGCATCAAGTCATCAGCACAGGATCAGATACTGCCTTGTACACAAGGCAGAGATCATCTCTCAGTGGTCTGTATGAGACTGAGTTTAGGCACTCTGTGTAGGCTATGTGGTTTACTCCTTGTATTGTTTTTTATGATGAGACTCTGGGCTTTGTGAAGAACCTTTGTGTTTGTCACATATTACAGGGTTCAATTAAGAACCATTTGTTCATTGGCAATAAACATGAATAATTAACATGTACAAATACACTAGCAAAAAAGCATGAGTTATATAAATGCATAAAAAAATGAAACATCATACAATATTTAGCTCAGCAAATAAGGATTCAAGTATAAAGGCATTAATATGTCCAAGACAGAAACCCCCTGCAAGTACAGCAGGTGCAACCGGCCAAAACAGTCCAAATTGAAACAGAAGAGCCAGCACCAAAGTGTTGTTACATGGATAGTTTATTGGCCCTTTTTTTCAATTATAAAAGAATTCCCAATACTATTCTAGCATGTCCAAAAGTCAGTTGTCAATCTCCTCTCCGGTCCAGCTGGTGAATCTGGGAATCTTGAGGCAATGTTACAACTGCCTCATGTACACAGACAACCCTCTCCTCCTCCCAACAAATTCCAACACATGTGAGAGATGCAACCATATAGCCACACTGGAGGCTAAGCTCTCTCAACTCAGTACTGGCGTAACCAGTCAGGAGGAGAAGGAAACCACACTCACTACAATTCCAGTCTCACATAGACCTACCACGGCAACAAACCAAACACATAAACACACAAAAACATACTTGGAGGCTCTAAATAAAAATCTGCCTAAGCAGCAGAGACCTCCAAAGCAGACACCCAAGCAACCGCTATCCCAAAACAAAACATGTGCAACACATAGCTCACAAAGCCAGTGTGCCGAACAGTCACAGCCCTTAAGGCTAAACAACACACCTGATACACTTGTAATAGGTGACTCTATCGTCAGGCACACTGACGTCCCGCTCACCAGGCTGAACAAGGAGAAGGTCACGGTGAGCTGCCTGTCGGGCGCTAGGATCTGCCACATAACACAAGCACTCAGGTCACTCCAAGGCAAGTACAAATATGACTCAGTCATTGTCCATGCTGGTGTGAATGACCTGAGACGTACCTCCCTGGACTACATGAAAAGAGACATAGAGGAGCTCTCTGAGCATGTAGCCCAGGCCGGTATGACCCTGACCTTGAGTAGCATCTTACCCTCACCAAGAATGATGCCACAATATGAAGACAAGATGATCAATTTCAACAATTGGCTTAAGTGTTGGTGTCATTCAAAGGGGATCCAATGCCTGTCAGCCTGGGATGACATGCTCGACAAGCCACGATGCTTAGCTAGGGACGGCTTGCACCTGTCACCCTGGGCTTTTGGATATTGGCAAAGGCTCTTGCTACCCCCATAGTGCCTTTTTTAGGCAAGGCTCAAAAGACAAACCCACCTCCATAGGTATCACAAGGGATAAGAAACTAAGAGTAATGCTACTCAACGCCAGAAGTCTAAACCTCAAGATGCACACACTCGAAACTCTCCTTAGCATGGAGAACATCGATATCTGTGCAGTAACAGAAACCTGGTTCAAGGCTCCCGAGAGCACCCCAGCGCTACCAGGTTATACCTCATACCATGCTTTTCGGCCCCAAAACTTGAACCGAACCACAAAAGGAGGGGGAGTATCAATATTCGTCAAAGATACCCACACCTCCAGGTTGGTGGCACAGCACGAAGCATCAGAGACTATCCATGTGCAACTAACTGTGGGTAAAACTGCTTTCCAGTTTATAGCCTGCTACAGACCACCCTCCCAAACACAGGAACCCCACTTGGCCTTCCTGAGAATACTGGAAAATATGAAGGTCTCTCCAAACACCATTATATTGGGCGACTTCAACTACCCAAACATAGACTGGGAGCATTACTCTAGCTCCAACACCCTAGCCCAAAGGTTCATAGAATTTATAAACTCAAATGCTATGGAACAACTTGTTACCACTCCCACAAGAGGGGGAAAACATACTGGACCTGATCATCACCAACATGGGGACACTATGCTCCAGACCAGAAGTGTATCCCTCACTGGTAAGATCAGACCATAAACTAATCTCACTGGATATTCACATCCTGACCCCACCCCTGCCCAGAAAACCACAGTGAAAAACTTCTCTAAAGCAAATTTCACACGCCTCAAAACCGAGGCGAAATCCTTCAAAGCCTCCGGGCCTGTGGAAAATACGGCCCAGACCGCAGAATCCTTTATAAACGCATTCTATGAACACCTTCAGGAATGCATGGATCATGCAATCCCAAATAAAACCAAGACCCAATCCTCCAAAGGCAGATGTCCTGTCTGGTGGACCCCAGCCATAAACAAACTATACAATAGAAGGAGGAAGCTACTACATGATAGAGCAAAATCCCAAAAGGGAAGGCATCTCTGATCAGTATTAGCAAAAACTACGGGCACTCATAAAATCGTCTAAGGCCAGCTTCGAGAGAAAAATTGCACAGGACACTAAGGATAATCACAAGGCTTTCTTTAGTTATGTTAGGAACCTGGGTGGGAATTCCCAGATATGCTCAGAATTAGTCCAAAATGACAAAAAATACACCGAGCCCACAGACATTGCCAACATCCTAGCTGACAGGTTCAGTGCAAACTTCTCCCCCCTCTCCCCACCAAAAGGGCAAATATCTATCCCAACAGAGTGCTGCCCCGCCCTGACATCTCAGATGCTCAGGTATGAGCCTCCCTCTCCAAAGCAAAAAACACAGCATCAATGGGACCAGATGGTGTCCCGGGCTACGTCCTACATGAACTCCAAGAAGAGCTAAACCCAAACATAAAACTACTGTTCAATCTTAGCCTTACTACAGGATATGTACCCAAAGAGTGGCGTACAGCAACAGTGGTCCCTCTCCACAAAGGTGGTGTCTCAACGGATCCTGGAAACTATCGCCCCATAAGCATGACTAGCTTGGTCTGCAAAGCTATGGAAAGGATCATCATGGACCTCATAAATAAAGATATTGGGGACCTACAGTCACTGGATCCTACCCAGTTTGGCTTTGTTAAGGGCAGATCCTGCCTCTTAAACCTGGTCGATTTCTTTGAAACAGTCACCAAGGCCA
Organism: Protopterus annectens; assembly: GCF_019279795.1. NCBI lineage: Eukaryota > Metazoa > Chordata > Ceratodontiformes > Protopteridae > Protopterus > Protopterus annectens. The sequence continues at coordinate 1,849,057,734 of NC_056726.1, forward strand.
TTGACGAGGGGAAGGTGGTCCACACAGCCTACCTGGACCTCGCAAAAGCCTTCGATACAATACCCTACTCGGGCATTATAGATAAGCTCACCAGCTTAAATATAAACCCCTATGTCACTAGATGGGTTGCAAACTGGCTCAAGGACAGAACCCACATAATTAGAATTGCTGGAGCGATGTCAGACTCCAAACCAGTTACAAGTGGCGTCCCACAAGGCTCAGTCCTGGGACCTCTCTTGTTCGGTATATATTTCTCGGCGGTACAGGCCAACACGGAAGGACTGTGGCTGACCAAGTTCGCAGATGACTGCAAACTGGGCGCCATAATCAACTCTCCAGCTGACACAAGCATCCTCCAAAAGGGCCTCATAGAAACAGACAACTGGTGCCAGAGCCATGGCCTCAAGCTAAATGCCAAAAAGTGTATAGTCATCCCCTTTGGCAAAAACAAAGTGCCCACAAATTACCACATAGGTGGTAATCCATTAAGTACAGAAGAAGTCATTAGGGACCTGGGGACCCAAGTTGATAGCAATCTCTCATTTGACAACCACATGGCCAAAGTGGTTAGAAAAACATTTTATATAGCCCACCTAATCATGAAGGGATTCACATCTAGATCAGTGGAGGTCATCGTGCCTCTTTACTCATCCCTCATCAGGCCCATAATTGAGTACAATGCCCCTTTTGGGATGTACCTTACCAGACACCTGCAGCAACTGGAAAGACCCCAAAAGTACCTCACCAAGAGGATCAAAGGGCTCAAACAGATGCCATATGCTGCCCGGTTAAAGAAACTCCAGCTCTACTCAGTGGCATACCGCCTGCTCAGAGGCGATCTGTGCCTGACGTATAAAGCCATGTCCAACCCGGAATTAATGGACATGCTGCACCTCAGAAAATCCAAATCCCATCGAGCTACACGCTCGAGAGACTTGAACCTCAGCACTGAAATAAATAGGACATGCTGGAGGGACAGATTCATAACCCAGAGGCTCCCTTCACTCTGGAATAAAATCCCAGTCCAGGTTAGGCAGAGTCCCACATTAACTCTCTTCAAGAGGAATCTTGATGAGTGGATGGGAGATCGTAGGTTTACCCCGGCTATCACTTCTGTGTCACTGTTAGACAGAGGCACAGTATACTAACCTCAAAAAAAGGCATAGCAAAATTAATTTAAAATGGGTGGCGAAAGCCAAACACACTCTGGCTAGGCTTATAAATGCCCTAGGGCAGATAGCCTAGTATGAACCTATGAACCTATTACATAGCGTCATACCGGTTTCGGCATACTTGCCTTCCTCAGTGAGTAGTCATGCTATGACACCAAAATGAATATATAACATTAAAAGCATCACTCCCTACTGAGTCATTTCCTCCAAAATAATTAATTAACATAAGTCATTTCATTCCAATAATGAATTCACATAAACAATGTAAAACATATTTATAAGTGATCATTTAACCCTGGTGAGAACAGGCCTCCTAATTTAACAATCCAATATTTTTCTTTAGTGTTCAAAATAGAGTGCCAGCCTAATTTCTTAGATCTATCTCCTTGTATCTTATCTATCATGGTGAAGCGAAACTGGGCAGTGGAGTGTAATGTATTGTGTCTATATAGGGCATTGGTTAGTCGTTTGTTATGGATATCACTAAAATGCTCTGACATCCCAATACGTAGAGGACGTGATGTTTGCCCAACGTAAAAAGCTGAGCAGGTGCAAGTAGCTAAATACACCACCCAATCAGATCCACAGTTTCCAAAACAATGAATATCATAACCTCGTCCCAAGATGTTGCTTGTAAATTGTTTAGATTTATATATATATTTACAAATTGCAGTGGACACATGGAAATGACCCCAGAAGTTTATCCCCTGTAATAGTAAGTTGATAGTACATAAGGAGTCTACTACCACTCTTCTTACAGTGTCCAAAGTGAGATCCTAATGTTTTGCCTCTATGGTATGAAAATTGACACTATTTACCCAATGCCCGGTTCAGTTCTTCATTGGCCATTAAGATATTCCAATGCTTGGATACAACTTCCCTGATGAGGTTAATGTTACGAACATAAGTCGTTATAAATCTAATCGGTTGCAATTTCCCTACATGAGTCCTGTCTTTGTATGTAAGTATCTGAGACCTATCCTGAGCAGATGCCCACTGACTAGCAGATTGTATATCCCGTTGTCGATAGCACCTGACCTGTAACCTGTGTATCATGTCTTTCTGAGAGTCTACAAATTCATCCTGTTCAGAACATATCCTCTTAATATGCAGGAACTGAGACTTCGGAATGTTACATATGGTATGGTTTGGGTGCAGACTAGTGGCATATAGCAAGTTGTTATATTGGGAATATTTCCTGTACACCTTGGTAGCAAGAGAGCCATCCTGTTGTTTAGTCACTGTGACATCCAAAAAAATTAATACAATGCATGTCACAGTTCAGTGTAAATTCAATGCCCCATTTATTTTCATTTAAGTATTGAACAAATTCTGCCAGATATTGTTGGTCGGCATGCCACACCAACCAACAGTAATCAAGATACCTCCTGTAAATGTCCATCTCATTGATGTAAATGTTGTGTGTGATGTCATATATCAGATGTTCCTCAAGGTACCTCAAAAACATAGCATAAATTGGGGCAAATGAAGCCCCCATTCCTATGCCTTTGGTTTGCCAATAACATTCCCCATTGAAATAAAAAACATTCTTAGATAGCACATGTTTGGCCACACAAAGTAATAAGGTGTTAAAGCCTGGCAAATAAAGATTGGCCCTCTCCACCCGGTATTGGAGCCCCAATAACCCTGCCGAATGGGGAATGTTAGTATAGAGTGCCTTGACATCCAATGTGTACAGTTGCCATGTTGGTTCCAGTTGTGTACCTGATATAATCCTGAGGAATTCAGTGGTGTCCTGTATGCGTGCACGCACATGTTTTAATAGAGGTTTAAGATAATGTGTCAAAAAGTCAGAAAGAGGTTCTGTCAAAGATCCTATGCCAGATACAATAGGCCTTCCTGGTGGTTTATCCAAACATTGGTGTATTTTTGGCAAAAGATATAAAATTTGTCTTTGTGGATCATTCACCATAAGTTGGTGCAACACAGACTCCTGAATAATGCTCTCCTCAACTGCTAAGTTCAAAAATGAGTCTATCTCCTTCCTGAAATTTGGTATAGGGTCGATGGGCATGTGCATATAGTGCTGAGGGTTGGACAATTGGCCATTTCCCTCTGCCAGATAGTAATCTATATTTATTATAACAACAGCCCCACCCTTATCGAATGATTACAATATTAGCATTGTTTTTGAGTTCAGTAACAGCTTGTTGTTCCCCAACTGTAAGATTATGATGTAACATAGTGGAATCACACAACATGAAATGGAGATCTTTGAGAACTGCCTGCTGAAAGACACCAACATATTTTTTCATGGGAGGCACAAGTCCAGACTTGACAAACCTAAATTCTGAAGTATCTTTGAGAGGATTCCCTGGAACCAAAAAACATTGTAAGATTTAGTCTGCGACAAAAGTCAAGAACATAATTAACCATAATATTTTCATCAATGAAAAAACCTGGGACATAGTTAAGACCTTTATTAAGCAATTTCTTTTGGTCATCAGTTAACTCAACAGAGGAGATATTATGAATGTAATAATCATATTCTAACGTTTGGAGAAGTCCCTCTATTGCACTTGCATTTGTGTTTCCTCCCACCCCTATGCCCGCTAACTCTAAAGGGTGGTTGGTGTTCCTTGGTTTCTTAGGTGTTGGTGAGGCCTGTGGATTGAGATTATCTGTGTCAGTGGCTGATGACTCATCCCCAGAGGTACTACTTAACTGGGTGGTCATCATCTTAAGGATAGATCTAGGTCTTTTCCTCCTGGGATGGGTGCTAGTAACCCCCCCATCAGAGAATTTGACATTCCTTTGGCGCTCAAAAGGCTTACCCCTTTGGTAGTCTGAAATGTCCCTGTTAAATTTACATATTTTCTTATCTTTGATTTGTTTCTCAAAGACCAACAGGTCCTTGATCAGTCTATTAAGGCAATTAGTATAGGCAGGTAGCCCCTCATATTTTTTTTAAATTGTCATAAAGTAACTTGACTTCACCAACATTATCATCAATCATATGCTCATAGTAATTTGCTAGAATTTGAACAAAAGATAAAGAAGCTTTCTGTTGAACTTCACACCAATCCCTTGACAGTACATCATCTATCCTGCCAACCAAAGGCTGTATTTTCACCATTAATCCCCTGGGGGTGATGTTTTTATTAAGATAAGCTTAAAAAAGCTTGAGGTGCCAGACATTGGTACGTAGCGTTTTCATATCTTTCCCTGTTTTCAAAAACAATTGATTGCAGCCGTCAACTGGATCCCTATTCTCAGTATCCAAATTATTTACATCCTGGCCAGATGATCGAAATATCCCAATATCATTTTTACTGGCACATAGGCCTTGTAAAATTTAGTCCAAATCCATGAGCATAAGTCTCACAATCACAAGTTCACCTGGTATATAACCCCACAATGATACCCCACGTCTGTGCACCTCAAGATCAATGTAAGTAATAATCCAAAGTCTGTCTCTGGTAGTAGAAGCAGATGATGAGCACTGACAAGAGAGAATCTAAAGGCAGCAATGATCAATGAGAATATCAGTGACTAAAAAAATAAATCACCAAAATTATTTAGACAACCTGCCAATACTAAATATATGAGCCCCAAGATCACTAACCCAAAGACAAACTTCACATTGGTAGTATTTTAGACATATATCCAGCCCCAAATAATTAGGATTCAAAATAATTCCCACCAAGCATAGCCTGGCCCAACCTTGGTAAATACACAGTGAGCAAGAACACAACATAGAGTGTAGCCTGATCCAAAAGGAAAGTTATTAATGGACCCTGTGACTTAAATAAGTGTAATTCATGAGAGAACATATATCCCTCAAAGTGTGTAAAATTAGCCCTAATAATAGGTGTTATAATATGATGTAAATATATTATTACGTGAAATCTCACTTGCTTCCAATATGCAAAGTCACAAGGGATTAGATTACTAAATTAATATCCAAAAAAACATTGAGAGATAGAAAATAATTGGCCATGAATTGAAAAAAAAATATCCAATACTGTTAAACAATACATATACACACAAGGCTTGCCCTGCTCCAGAAAACAAAGTTTGTAGTTGAAATGCGTCCCCATACACAGCTAGAAAAGAAGGTGCCAAATCTCCAAAGGCCAAAAAACATGTAGTCCAAGAAGTCCGATAATGCTTGCAATAAGCTTACGCTAACAAAATCCAAAACCTCCCCTATAAAGTATACAGAGCTGACAAAAAACATACTATATACAACATACCCAGAGAGTCCAGTTAATGTTCAAAATGTTCCACTAATGGTCAGTAGGGTAGCAATATTCTTGCTATACCGCCAACCCAATGCATACAGCTGGTTCCACACAAAAAAACAGAATGTTGTAATAAATGAAACATAGTTCCATCAACATATAGAAAATCGTATTTTCACAATCACAGAGTCGGCCTAGTAGAAAACCAGTTGTAAGCCGAAATCCAAATGGCATGGTGGATAATGTCCAAAAACAGACACAGCTCCTAAGTGGAGAATGTAACGGCCCTTACCCTCCAAGCTGACCAGGTCCTTACATGCACCTAAGCATCCAGAGTAATTGTGTCCCAAAAACAGAATAATTCTAGTATATGAAATCAAAAACAGTTATTAATAAGAAACAAAGTCACTGCCAGCCAGACAGTATGACAATTATCATCATTGCTGGAGCCTTCCTGTGTCCTGACAAAGTGCTCTTCAAACTATCTGGAGATATACAGAGCTGAGAATATTTTTCTGGCACTTCAGAGTTGTGTACTGGTAATTGTTGTTTGACGAATTTTATATCATTGCTGGCTGACTTCAGAGTTGTGCACTGTTATTTTTGCTTCACTGTATAGTTTTTCAGATCTCTGCAGATGGTGTTGGTTTTCCCCACACCCACCCTCCCTATTTCTGTGTTGATGCTTAAATTTGGAGGCTTTCGCAGTTGCCCGCCCCCGCTGTAGATTTGATCTGGGACACTCCCCCAGTCCCATCTCTTTACCTCATTCTACCTAACAGACTCCTTCTACACTTGTTTTTAGTAATTTTTAGATTAACTGCATTTTTTAAACTGTTTGGTCTAACATTGCTACATACTCAAGTGTGCTAGCTTGCACTGCATTTGAATTGTTTTTACTGCTGTTTTAGCTACTTTTCTGTATATATATATATATATATATAAAAATATATATACATACATATGTATATATATATATATATATATATATATATATATATATATATATATATATATGACTTTCCTGTAACTGGTGTAGTCCAGATTCAGATTTGCTGTATCCAGGACTGTATGTAAGCTTCTGAGACCCCCCCCCGCCCAAGCTTTCTGTGCTGGAGGGAAGCCTTCTAGCTTATCAGTGGGAGTGGTAAGCACTAGGTAACCTATCTACCACATAAGGAGTGGTTCTGACCCAGAAATTGTAGTTAATGGCCATTTGGGGAGTTTTTCCATCTCTCTCAACTTTCTGATTTAAAAGCCCGCATTTGCACTTGTTTCCCCCCTTTCCTGTAACTAGTTTAGTCCAGATACAGATTCTTAGTTTTAGCACTTGAATTTGCTTATTCGTGATCAGAACTTGTAAGCAGTAAATAACCTACTAATTACTACAGCACTCAACCTTCCTCATTACCTAGCGGAAAACAGTTTTGGTACTTACTTTCCTCACTTGCTTAGAGAAAAACAGCTCTTGTACTCACTTTCCTTACTTATCTAGAGGAAAATAGTTTTTTTTATTCAGGTATGTCCAAGGGTCAGCTCCCAGTGTTCTCTCCTGTCTATCTGATGAATCTGGGCATCTTGGGGCAATGTAGAAATTGCCTCATGTACACAGACAACGCTCTCCTCCTACCACCCCACATTACAACCTGTGAGAGATGCACTTATCTAGCCAAACTGGAGGTAAAGCTCTCTCCAATCAAGACTGAACTTGACAGTCAAGAGGAGAAGGTAAACACTTGCACCACACCACACTCATCACATAGTCTCACTAAATCTACACCACTAAAATCCACACATAGAAACACAAAAAACTTTGCGGAGACTCTCAATAATAATCTGCTCAAGCAACAGAGACTTCCAAAGCAGAAATGCAAGCAACCTCCACCCCCAAACACAACCCAAATGACACACAGCCCGCAGACTCAGTGTGCCACTCAACCACAGCCAATAAGGCAAAACAACGTACCCAACACACTAGTCATAGGTGACTCTATAGTCAGGCACACTGATGTCCCACTCACCAGGCTAAACAAGGAGAAGGTTACTGTCAGCTGCCTGTCGGGTGCCAGGATCCGCCACATAACCCACGCACTCAGATCACTCCACAACAAGTACATTGTCCATGTTGGTGTGAACGACCTGAGACGTACCTCCCTGGACTACATGAAAAGAGACATGGAAAAGCTCTCCGATCTTGTAGCCCAGGCAGGTATGACCCTAGCCCTAAGTAGCATTCTGCCATCACCCAGAATGATGCCGCAGTACAAGGACAAAATGATTGACTTCAACAATTGGCTAAGCTTCTGGTGCCATTCTAAAGGGATCCAGTATCTGTCTGCCTGGGATGACATGGTCGACAGACCACGATGCTTTGCCAGAGATGGCCTGCACCTATCACCCCTGGGATTCCAGATACTGGCTAAGGTTCTTGCCGCCCCTATAGTGCCTTTTTAGGCAAGGTTCAAATGACAAATTCACCACCGTAACAGGAACAGGCAAGCAAAAACTGAGGGTGATGCTACTCAATGCTAGATGTCTAAATCTCAAAATGCACTCACTCGAGGCACTCCTTAAAATGGAGAACATCGATATCTGTGCAGTGACTGAGACCTGGTTCAAGACTCCAGAGAGCACCCCTGCACTACCAGGCTATAACTCATACCACACTTTTCGGCCATGTAACCTGGACCGGAACACCAAAGGAGGAGGTGTATCCATATTCATTAAGGATATCCACACCTCCAGGCTAGTTGCTCAGCATAATGCAGCCGAGGTTATCCAAGTGCAACTAACCCTGGGCAAAACTGCAATCCAAATTGTAGCTTGCTACAGATCACCCACCATGCCCCAGGATTTCCACTCCTCTTTTCTTGATGTACTGGAAATATTAGGGTTCAACCAAACACCCTAATAATGGACAATTTCAACTACCCCACCATTAACTAGGAAAACTACTCATGTACCAACTCCTTCGTTCAAAGCTTTCTGGAATTCATAAACTCCAATGTCCTGGATGAACTTATCCACACCCCCACCAGGGGCAACAGTATCCTAGATCTAGTCATTACCAACATGAGTGACCGGTGTTCCCACACCTGAAGTCAATGCCTCATTGGTCCGATCCGACCATAAGCTAATTACCCTAGATATCCACATCCTGCTCCCATTAAGGAAACCATGGTAAAAAATTTCTCCAAAGCCAACTTCATGCTTCTTAAGACAGAAGTGGTGAACTTCATGACACCCATGCAGATGGACAATACAGTTAACGACTACTGAATCCTACACAATTGCACTTTATAAACACTTACATGAGTGCATGGATCGTGCTATCCCAAACAGAACCAAGACACTATCCTCCAAAAAAAGAAAGACAATCTTGTCGTCCCCTGCCATAAACAAACTGTACAACAGAAGGAAGAAACTGTTGCAAAAGAGAGCAAAATCCCTTGAGTGGAGGAGCTCCCTGGTCAGCCTCAGTAAGAAGCTGCGATCCCTGATAAAATCCTCCAAAGCTAGTTACGAAAACAAAATCGCCACTGATTCTAAAGACAACCACAAACCATTCTATAGCTAAGTCAAGAATCTCAATGGCAACACTCAGATCTGCTCTGAGTTACAGCACAATGGCACTAAATATACAGACCCAACTGATATTGCCAACATCCTGGCAGATAGGTTCAGTGCTATCTTTACCCCCCTCTCACCCCCTAAAGTGCCCATCTCTATACCGGAAGAATGCAATGTTCCTGTAATCACGGCTGCACAGGTAAAAACCACACTCTCCAAAGCCAAGAACAAAGCATCCATGGGACCAGACAACATCCCAGGCTGCGTTCTACACGAACTGGCACCCCACCTAAGTACCATGTTCAATCATAGCCTCACCTCAGGATTTGTGCCTGCTGAATGGCGCAGAGCGATGGTTATCCCACTCCACAAGGGGGGAGCCACCGCAGACCCCGGGAACTACCGCTCCATTAGCCTGACGAGCCTGGTCTGCAAGGCCATGGAACGTATCATCATGGAACTTATAAACAAAGACATTGGTAATCTCCAAACTCTGGACCACACCCAGTTCGAGTTTGTAAAAGGCAGATCATGTCTCCTAAACCTGAAAGATGTCTTTGAATCAGTCACCAAAGCTGTAGACAAGGGTAAGGTGGTTCACACAGCCTATCTAGATCTTGCCAAGGCTTTCAACACCATCCCCCCACTCTGGAATTATAGATAAACTCACTAAACTAGGTATAAACCCCTATGTCACAAGATGGGTTGCCAACTGGCTCATTGACAGAACCCACACTCAGAAAGTAGCAGACTCCAAATCCGACTTCAGACCAGTGACAAGTGGAGTACCACAGGGTTCAGTCCTGGGTCCTCTCCTGTTTGATATCTACTTCTCTGAAGTACAGGCTAACACAAAAGGTCTTTGGTTAACGAAGTTCGCAGATGACTGCAAACTAGGAGCCATAATCGAAAGTCCTAACGATGTGGACATCCTGCAAAAGGGCCTCACTGAGACAGATGCCTGGTGTCAAAGCCATGGCTTCAAGCTCAATGCCAAAAAGTGCATTGTCATCCCCTTTGGTAAAAACTCTGTACCCATGAACTACAACATAGGCGGTAGTATGCTTAACACCGAAAGTGTGATAAGAGACATTGGGACACAGGTGGACAGTAATCTCTCCTTTGATAATCACATCACCACAGTAGTCAGGAAATCCTTCTATGTGGCACACCTCATCACAAAAGGTTTCTCATCCAGAAAAAAAGAGGTCATTGTTCCCCTCTACTCATCACTCATTAGACCCATTATAGAGTACAACGCCCCTTTTGGTATATACCTCACAAGACATCTACAACAACTGGAAAGGCCACAGAAATACCTCACAAAGAGGATTACCGGCCTCAAACAGATGCCCTACGCAGACCGTCTCAAAAAACTCCAGCTTTACTCCGTCGAATATCGCCTACTCAGAGGTGATCTCTGCCTAACATACAAAGCTATGTCAAACCCAGAGCTGTTGGACATGCTCCACTTAAAGAAATCCCAATCCCTCCGAGCTACATGCTCTAGGGACCTAAACCTTGTCACGACAATAAACAGAACATGCCGGAGGTTTAGATTCCTGTGCCAAAGACTTCCCATACTCTGGAATAAACTACCTATCTATATCAAACAAAGCTCCTCATTAGCACTCTTCAAGAAAAATCTTGAAGATTGGATGGGAAATAGGAAATTCACCCTGGGGATCACCTCTGTGGCTCTGCTCAACAGTGGCACAGGAAAATAATTTTCTTGGGTGGCAAAAGCCAGGGTACCTTTTTGGCTGGGCTTGTATAGGCCCCAGGGCCGATAGCTTAGTACCTACCTATGAAACTATGAAACACTCTAACATCCACTGGAGTATTAAATGACCATACAATGGAAAGCGGTATCGTTCTGTGCTGAAAACCAGTTGAAATACCCAAAATATGCCCTCCTATAAAGGTATAGGGTTGCAAGATCCAAAAGTAAGGGATGTGTTATAATAGATGTAATCAGAATCCCTAAAATATGTAAACATTTTGTAGCCCCAAACCAGAAAAAATGGCTGCCATCATCACATCTGAATCGCCTAAATCATCCACTGAAGAGCTGGTTAGAATATAATATGTCCATCAAAGGGGTTGATCGTATTCTTGAACATATGAAAACATGCAAAATTATTATATCCAAAAAATAGAGTTATTCCAATCTGTAGGTCGGAATAGGGTTCTCATTGTAACTACAAACTTTGGTTTGTGGAGCTGGGCAGGTCTTGTATGTATATGTATTGTGTTTAACAGTATTGGATATGTTTTTCAATTCATGGCCAATTATTTTCTATCTCTCAATGTTTTTTTGGATATTAATTTAGTAATCTAATCCCTTGTGATTTTGCATATTGGAAGCAAGTGAGATTTCACATAATAATATATTTACATCATATTATAACACCTTTTATTAGGGCTAATTTTACACACTTTGAGGGATATATGTTCTCTCACAAATGACACTTATTTAGGTCACAGGGTCCATTAATAACTTTCGTTTTGGATCAGGCTACACTCTATGTTGTGTTCTTGCTCACTGTGAATTTACCAAGGTTGGGCCAGGCTATGCTTGGTGGGAATTATTTTGAATCTTAATTTGGGGCTGGATATATATCTAAAATACTACCAATGGGAAGTTTGTCTATGGATTAGTGATCTTGGGGCTCATATATTTAGTATTGGCAGGTTGTCTAAATAATTTTGGTGATTTATTAGTCTCTGATATTCTCATTGATCATTGCTGCCTTTAGATTCTCTCTTGTCAGTGCTCATCATCTGCTGTTACTACCAGAGACAGACTTTGGATTATTACTTACATTGATCTTGAGATGCACAGATGTGGGGTATTATTGTGGGGTTATATACCAGGTGAACTTGTGATTGTGAGGCTTATGGTCATGGATCTGGACTCAATTTTACTATTTTACTCAATCTATGTGCCGACAAGAATGATATTGGGATATTTGGATCATCTGGCCAGGATGTAAATAATTTGGATACTGAGAATAGGGATTGTTTCTGAACCCAGGGAAAGGCATGAAAACCCTATGTACCAATGTCTAGCACCTCAAGCTTTTTAAAGCTTATCTTAATAAAAACATGGGGATTAAAGGTGAAAATACAGCCTATGGTTGGCAGGATAGATGATGCACTGACATGGGATTGGTGGGAAGCTCAACAGAAAGCTTCTTTATCTTTTGTTCAAATTCTAGCAAATTACTATGAGCATATGATTGATGATAATGTTGGTGAAGTCAAATTACTTTGTGATGATTTGAAAAAAATATGAGGGGCTACCTGCCTATACTAATTGCCTTAATAGACTGACCAGGGACCGATTGGCCTTTCAGAAACAAATCAAAGATAAGAAAATATGTAAATTTAACAGGGACGTCTCAGACTACCAAAGGGGTAAGCCTTTTGAGCAGCAAAGGAATGTCAAATTCTCTAAAGGGGGGAGTTTACTAGCACCCATCCCAGGATGAAAAGACCTAGATCTATCCTTAAGAAGATGACCACCCAGTTAAGTAGTACCTCTGGGGATGAGTCATCAGCCACTGACACGGATAATCTCAATTCACAGGCCTCACCAACACCTAAGAAACCAAGGAACACCGACCACCCTTTAGAGTTAGCGGGCATAGGGGTGGGAGGAAACACAAATGCAAGTACAACAGAGGGGCTTCCCCAAACGTTGTTGACACAATAGAATATGATTATAACATTCATAATATCTCCTCTGTTGAGTTAACTGATGACCAAAAAAAATTGCTTAATAAAGGTCTTAACTATGTCCCGTGTTTTTTCACTGATGAAAATATCATGGTTAATGATGTTCTTGACTTCTGTCGCAGACTAAACCTTACAATGTTTTTTGGTTCCAGGGAATCCTCTCAAAGATCTTCAGAATTTAGGTTTGTCAAATCTGGATTTGTGCCTCCCATGAACAAATTTGTTGGTGTCTTTCAGCAGGCAGTTCTCAAAGATCTCCATTTCAGGTTGTGTGATTCCACTATGTTACATCATAATCTTACAGTTGAGGAACAACGAGCTCTTACTGAACTCAAAAACAATGCTAATATTATAATCATTCCTACGGATAAGGGTGGGGCTGTTGTTATAATTAATACAGATTACTATCTGGCAGAGGGAAATGGCCAACTGTCCAACCCCTCAGCACTATATGCACATGCCCATCGACCCTATACCAAATTTCAAGAAGGAGATAGACTCATTTTTGAACTTAGCAGTTAAGGAGGGTATTATTCAGGAGTCTATCTTGCGCCACATTATGGTGAATGATCCACAAAGACAAATTTTATATATTTTGCCAAAAATACACAAATGTTTGGATAAACCACCAGGAAGGCCTATTGTATCTGGCATAGGATCTTTGACAGAACCGCTTTCTGACTTTTTGACACATTATCTTAAACCTCTATTAAAACATGTGCGTGCACACATACAGGACACCACTGAATTCCTCAGGATTATATCAGATACACAACTGGAACCAACATGGTTACTGTGCACATTGGATGTCAAGGCACTCTATACTAACATTCTCCACTGGGCAGGGCTATTGGCGCTCCAATATTGGTTGGAGAGGGCCAGTCTTTATTCGCCAGGCTTTAACACCTTACTACTTTGTATGGCCGAACATGTGCTATCTAATGGGGAATGTTATTGGCAAACCAAAGGCACAGCAATGGGGGCTTCATTTGCCCCAATTTATGCTATGTTTATGGGGTACCTTGAGGAACATCTGATATATGACATCACACATAACATTTACATCAATGAGATGGACATTTGGAGGAGGTACCTTGATGACTGTTGGTTGGTGTGGATGCCGACCAACAATACCTGGCAGAATTTGTTCAGTACTTAAATGAAAATAAATGGGGTATTGAATTTACACTGAACTGCGATATGCATTGTATTAATTTTTTGGATGTCACGGTGACTAAACAACAGGATGGCTCTCTTGCAACCAAGGTGTGCAAGAAATATCCCCAATATAACAACTTGCTATATGCCACTAGTCTGCACCCAAACCATACCACACATAATATTCTGAAGTCTCAGTTCCTGCATATTAAGAGGATATGTTCCGAACAGGATGAATTTGTAAAATCTCAAAAAGACATGATACACAGGTTCCAGGTCAGAGGCTATTGACAACGGGATATACAATCTGCTAGTCAGTGGGCATCTGCTCAGGATAGGTCTCAGTTACTTAAATACAAAGATAGGACTCATGTAGGGGAATTGCAACCGATTATATTTATAACGACTTATGTTCGTAACATTAACCTCATCAGGGAAATTGTGTCCAAGCATTGGAATATCTTAATGGCCAATGAAGAACTGAACCGGTTATTGGGTAACCAGTGTCAATTTTCATACCGTAGAGGCAAAACATTGGGATCACACTTTGCACATTATAAGAAGCGTGGTAGTGGACTCCTTATGTACCACCAACTTACTATTACAGGGGATAAACTTCTGGGGTCATTTCCATGTGGCCACTGTACCTTCTGTAAATATATATATAAATCTAAACAATTTACATGCAAAAACTCAAGACGAGTTTATGATATTCAATGTTTTGGAAACTGTGGATCTGACTGGGTGGTGTATTTAGCTACCTGCACCTGCTTAGCTTTTTACGTTGGGCAAACATCACATCCTCTATGTATTTGGATGTCAGAACATTTTAGTGACATCCGTAACAAACGACTAACCAATGACCTATACAGACACAATACATTACACTCCACTGCCCAGTTTCACTTCACCATGATAGAAAAGATACAAGGAGATAGATCGAATAAATTAGGCTGGCACTCTATTTTGAACACTAAAGAAAAATATTGGATTGTTAAATTAGGAGACCTGTTCTCACCGGGGTTAAATGATCACTTATAAACCTGTTTTACATTGTTTATGTAAATTCATTATTGGAATGAAATGACTTATCTTAATTAATTACTTTGGAGGAAATGACTCAATAGGGAGTGATGCTTTTAATGTTATATATTCATTTTGGTGTCATAGCATGACTACTCACTGAGGAAGGCAAGTATGCCAAAACCGGTATGGCGCTATGTAATGATTAAACTATCCATGTAACACTTTGGTGCTGGCTCTTCTGTTTCAATTAATATGTCCAGTAATCATAGCTTGAATTGCTACTTGATATTAACCATTGTCACTGTAGTTGACACACTAGGCTGCCTTAAGATGGTCTTTGACAGCATGTTTAAAGTTCTCAGATGTATCTTGGGTGTTTACGTTTGTGGGGAGATGATTCGTAATGGCAGGACCTAGTCTAGCAAATGCTCTTTCCCAAAAAGTAGTCATGAAGCATATTTAGTGTGCATGGCAGATGTTTTTTTTTTCCTGTAAATGGACTCAGACTTTAATGTTTGCCTTCCCTCCCTTTATTCTGATCCAGAAGGAGTCACATCATGGTCAAGACAGCTATGGTACTCATTGCTAATAAGCCTTATCACTCACTCTATGCAGCCATCATCTCTACACAGATCCTTACTGATACAACAACAGGACAAAATTGTGCATCCTAGTAACAAATCCCTGAATCTATCTGCATAACAGAATTGTAGTGTCTAATCATAGCTGATATTCGTGTATTAGTGCCTGGTGTTGCACATTAAAAAAAAAAAAAAAACAAGCAAACCTAATACAAGAAAATCTTACATTCAAAAATGGAAAATAGAAGAGATTTGTTCACGGACTATGTCAGAAGATTTAGATCCTTTACATTGTCTCATTCCAACATTAGTGAACTGTTTAAGTTGTTTGATTCTTATTTAGCACATTTAGCCATTGAAGTCCATGTTTCTGCATTATATGCTTGCTTACCAGCTTTTCCTCTGTTTGCAGTACATTCATCAATAAAAGCTTTCTAAAATGAGTTTTACCTTTAAGACCTCACAGAAGATATATTTTTCTAACTAAACTGAAACTGTGTTCTAGCAGAACCAGTTTTAACAGATTATGAACCTGCAGAGACTGCAGAGTTAAAATACATTTCCTAGGAACCACCTTTTTTATTCTTGTGACTGACATTTTACTGAATTTCAGAGATCTAAGCCCCATGTGTAAATCTTATTTGGGATTCCATAATGTGGAAGTGTCACTCATAACTAACCCTTATTTCATGTAGTACCAACAATGTCTCTTAACCAGTCTAGTTAAAAACATTTTTGTGCAGACTAATAAATGATGGTGAGCATTATTTGTACTTGGTGGATAAATATTTTATTTATTTATTTATTTATTTTACATTTGTTAACCGGGCTAGTCTAGCTGGATACATATCCGTTTTCAGTAGAGGCCCGAGGAAAAAAGCTCCAATACAAAAATGGTAAGTACATGTTTAAATTACAAGATTCAAAGTAGAGTTACAAAAAAGAGAATACAGATTACATATACAGGAATGAAAAAAAAAATTTACATAGATGTTATATAAGACAAAAGGACAAACAGGATGTTATACAAAAAGAACATTGATTTCCTTAAATTAATGAAATATAATGTAGATTATTATATTAAAAGAATCAAATAAATCAGAAAAAGTGGTAAAACTCTGTCTCATTCAGGAAAGTAAAACAAGGCCTACCAGTCAAGAAAGTAGAGTTAATAACATGCTTGGCACATTGTACTGCACTTTGATATGTTAAATATAACAGACGTTTGCAAGGCACAGTTAGTGTATGTTTCACAGGAGCATCAGCAGCATACTTCTACAAAAGATATTTTTGGAAGCTGCCGCAAGGTCAATATATTGTATCTTAAACACTACAAGTTTCATGCATAATCCAGAGATAGGACAGGCTTTGCCATGGTTGTGTCACAGCTGTCTTCTATATGATAATACTACATTGGATTCTACACAAATGCTATTTACTATTGTAGTAACACTGACAGAGGTTCACTGCTGATAAGGATGCAACAGCTGACTAGCTATCAAAGTTTCAGGGCATCATCCATGTGCCTAAACCATTAATCAGCTTGAGATGAAATTACTAAAAGTCAGGTTTGGGTATCTTGCCCTTCAGAGCTTTCCTGACATCGACTGATCGATTCTGAGGATCAACACTTGGCTAATGCTATTAGACTGCAGGGCAGGCAAGTTTCCTTTGGGGGGGGGGGGGGGGACTTCCACTGTGACAGAAAATCTGCTTTTATCTGCAAAAAGTAATTATGCTAGGAGAAAGTGCTTTTAATGACTCTCACATAAGTTTGTTCACTTTTAAATAGAAGTGTTACTTTTTTACTTTTGTGTATAAAGTTGTTTAAACTAACTTTAAACTACTGCTTTCTGTGGTGAAAGTTGTTTTATTTTACTTTTGCAAGCTGGGATAACAAGTGTTTTACTATGTTTTAATGTGGAAAAAGTTACTTTTTTACAACTTACTGTCTTACTAACTGTTGCTGCCATGCATTCCTAACAATCAGGTATATTTTTTGGCTTAAATAGAACAACCTACCAGTTCCTCTGTCTTGCCTTCTTCCAGCTAAAAAAAATGAAGAAAACTGTTAAGTAGCCTTTGCCACACAGCAGGCTGATTACAAATGCCTCAGCCACAGCTGGGTGACTGCTGTGGCCACAGCTTGTTCCTCAAACCGCTTATCTTTTTCCTTGGGTCTGTCTGTTGTCCTTATAACCAACATGGAGGGGGTTCGACACATCTTCTACTGGTATTGGGAGTTTCCTTTGTGGACAAGGGAGAACTAGTCTTTTTGGACCTAGGAAAAGGGGTGGAGAATGCCACAGGGAAAACTGGGTTTAGTTCTTCAGAAATTCCTGTCAGAAAAAAAAAACAAAAACTTAAACATATGTCTTCTCCTCTCTCAGTTACCCTGGACAGTAGTAATCTATTGGTCTTATCTCAGGGTAAACCAGTGCAGGCTCTTCACCATTTCTGGTAAAAGAAAGTAATTATTCATTTTCTGAAGAGATTTAAGAGTTTGAACCTAAAAATGACTGTGTGGGCACACATTATGTATTCTCTGTATAGAATTCTGACTTAGATTCTGCGGTGATTCTGGTTTTGGACATTGTTTTTGAAGGATTCTCTTTCTCTGAAACTATTTCTGGAATAAATCTGTTGTGACAGTGGAAAAACAGTGATGTTTCTCAGCCCCTCAGGAAGTATTGTTATTTGTTAGAACTAGAATTTCCAGAATTTATTCATATTTGTCCTGTTTTGTCTGCTTTGGAGGATGGTTTTGGTTTAGCCCGTAATTTCTATGACAATACGCCTGCTGTCTCTAAAAAAGCAAATAGACTAAAAAGGAGCCTTATTTTTTTAGTTTTTTATATAATCATCCCAGACCTGACCCTGCAGCTATAGCTTTACTTAATCCAGCTGCTGCCAAATTTTTTGTTAAATTTAATTCTTCCCCTTCAGACAGGGATGGTAAAACAAATGATAACTTTGGGGATAAAGTGTATGCTTCAGCAGCTTTAAAGTTTATTCCAATTGGGAAAGCATGAGGAATGTTTTATGTGCAGAAAGAAGATGAGAAAAAATATGCTCTGTCTGGTTTAGTCTCTTCTATTTCTCAGGTCACTACTCATGGTTTAAAGTGTGTATATGACTGTAGATACTGCACCCAGTGCTGTGGCCAGTGGTACTCTGTTGAGGAGGCTCAGAACAGAGCAGAAGATTAAAAAAGTAAGACTTTAAATTATCCTTTGGATAGGGATTTAGTTTTAGGACCATCAGTGGCAGAAGTCATCAAAAATGTGATGAGAGAGGTAAACTGCTTCACGGAAGCTCTCAAAATTTCAACCCCCCTCCTCTAAATTTTCCAAGAGATTTTCTGCTCCTTCATCCAATTTTGGCAAATAACAAAATAAACAGTCTCAGCAGAATGCTGTTAACCAGACATTTTAAAACAATCAAAACAATGGCACAAATATTCTAAAAAGAAAGAAAAGGACAGACAAATAATGCAGAATAACTATATAAGGGATCTTGTTCCCCTTCATCTATCCCGGCAAACTATTATCTCTTACAGCAAGCCTGAATCTCCATTTATCTCTTTGGCAGCAGATTATTCAGACAAATGGGTTCTTTACTGGAAAGGTTCACCCAGACCCTGCTCCACTTTGCTGTGAGGGGAAAGGTTGGTTTGCTTTTTATTTGTTGTATTTTGTATTAGTTTATTGCCTTTTTATATTTTGAGTGCTGTGATTTTTTTTCTTTACCTTGTGTTTTGCTTGTGTTCTGCTTTAAGCTGCATATTAAAACTTCAAAAGACATCACAGCTCTGACTCTTGTTGACTCAGGCAGAATTTTTTTACTACCCCCCCCCCCCACCCTGTCACTGCTGTGCTCTTAAATACCACTGTCTTTCTAGTTGCCTGCCTCTTATGTTAATTTGACCATATATCTAATTTCCTCTCTGCTTTCAATGGCTTGTGTGAGTAAGCACAAAATTATCATTTTGTGACATCACTCCCCTTCAACTATTTACATTTATTGGCCATTCTACTGTATTCCATAGTACTGGAATACAAAAGTGATCACCCCCTTTCAATCTATCTTGCTGTTTTAAAAATAGTGACTCTACACTAAAACTTAACTTTTTAGACAGCTAAAACTTAAGTTACCTACTTTCACATCTAACTTCTCTAGTGCACACTGCAGTGTCTAGGGTAAACCACTTTTTTTTTGCATCTTACCTTAAACTGATACAAGCACTCAACTCTTCTTATTAATAAGGAGAAATTAATCATAGGCACTAAACAGCCTATAATTGCAACGTACCTTGCTAAGGTAAGGGATACTGCTACTGTCATCATCATCTTCTTTCGGCTGTTCCCGTTAGGGGTCGCCACAGTGGATCACCTGTTTCCATTTCTTCCTGTCCTCTGCATCTTGCTCTGTCACACCAACCACCTGCATGTCCTCTCTTACCACATCCATAAACCTTATCTTAGGCCTTCCTCTTTTCCTGTTACCTGGTAGCTTCATCCTTAGCATCTTTTTCCCAATATATTCAGCATCCCTCCTCAGCACGTCCAAACCAATGTAATCTTGCCTCTCTGGCTTTGTCTCCAAACCTTCCAACCTGGGCTGACCCTCTAATATACTTATTCCTAATCCTGTCCAACCTCGTCACACCCAGTGCAAATTTTAACATCCTTAACTCTGCCACATCCAGCTCAAACTCCTGCCTTTTTGTCAATGCCACTGTCTCCAACCCATATAACATAGCTGGTCTCACTACCCTCTTGTAGACCTTCCCTTTCACTCTTACAGGTACTCGTCTGTCACAAATCACTCCTGACACTCTTCCCCACCCACTCCAGCCTGCCTGTACTCTCTTCTTCACATCTCTTCCACACTCACCGTTACTCTGAACTACTGACCGCAAGTATTTAAACTCATCCACCTTTGCCACGTCTACTCCTTGCATCCTCACGATTCCTCTATCCTCCCTCTCATTCACACACATATATTCTGTCTCAGTCCTGCTGACCTTCATTCCTCTTCTCTCTCGAGCATATCTCCACCTCTCCAGGGTCTCCTCCACCTGTTCCCTACTCTCACTACAGATCACAATGTCGTCTGTAAACATCATAGTCCATGGGGACTCCTGTCTGATCTCGTCTGTCAACCTGTCCATCACCATTGCAAATAAGAAAGGGCTCAGAGCTGATCCTTGATGTAACCCCACCTCCACCTTAAACGCATCCATCACTCCCACCGCAGACCTCACCGCTGTCACACTACCCTCGTACATATCCTGCACCACTCTTACATACTTCTCTGACACTACTGACTTCCTCATACAATACCACAACTCCTCTCTAGGCACCCTGTCATATGCTTTCTCTAAGTCTACAAAAACACAATGCAACTCCTTCTGACATTCTCTGTACTTCTCCATCAACACTCTCAGAGCAAACATCACATCTGTAGTGCTCTTTCCCAGCATGAAACCATACTGCTGATCACTAATCATCACATCCCTTCTTAACCTAGCTTCCACTACTCTTTCCCATTACTTCATGCTGTGACTGATCAATTTAATCCCTCTGTAGTTACTACAGCTCTGCACATCACCCTTATTCTTAAAAATCGGTACCAAAACACTTTTTCTCCATTTCTCAGGCATCCCCTCACTTTCTAAGATTTCATTAAACAATCTGGTTAAAAACTCTACTGCCACTTCACCTAAACACCTCCATGCTTCCACAGGTATATCATCTGGGCCAACAGCCTTTCCATTCTTCATTCTCTTCATAGCTATCCTTACTTCCTCCTTGCTAATCCATTGTACTTCATGATTCACTATCCCTACATCATCCAACCTTCTCTCCCTCTCATTCTCTTCATTCATCAACCCTTCAAAGTACTCTTTCCATCTCCTCAACACACTCTCCTCGCTTGTGAGTATGTTTCCCTCATTATCCTTTATCACCTTTACTTGCTGCACATCTTTCTTAGCTCGGTCCCTCTGTCTAGCCAATTGGTACAGGTCCTTTTCTCCCTCCTTAGTGTCCAGCCTTTCATACAACTCTTCATATGCTTTATTTTTAGCCTTTGCCACCTCTCTCTTTGCAGTACACCTCATCTCCTTATACTCCTGTCTACTTTCTTCATCTCTCTGACAATCCCACTTCTTCTTTGCCAAACTCTTTGCCTGTATACTCTTCTGTACTGCCTCATTCCACCACCATGTCTCCTTGTCATCCTTCCTCTGTCCCGATGTGATACCAAGCACCTTTCTAGCCAGCTACTGTACTTTTCAAAAAAAAAGCACCAAACCAGGCATGTCCAGGGGTCAGCTTCCATTGATTTCTCCTGTCCACCTGGTGAATCTGGGCATACTGGGGCAATGCACCAATTGCCTCATGTACACAGACAACCCTCTCCTCCTACCACCCAACACTACAACCTGTGAGAGATGCACTTACATAGCCAAACTGGAAGCAAAGCTCTCTCCACCCAAGACTGTGCTACACAATCAAGAGGAGAAGGTTAACACCTGCACTACACCTCAAGCAACACATAGCCCTTCTAAACTCACACCAGCAACACCCACACATAGCAACACTAAATCTACATATGCGAAGGCCTTTAACTGTAACCTACCCAAGCAACAAGGACCTCCGAAGCTGAAACGCAAACACCAATCACAACCAAAATGTCACATAGCTCACAACACCAGTGTGCAACCCAGCAACAGCCGCTAAGGCAAGACAGCATACCTAACACTTTAGTCATAGGTGACTCTAGAGTCAGGCACACTGATGTCCCACTCACCAGGCTGAACAAGGAGAAAATTATAGTGAGCTGCCTGTCGAGTGCCAGGATCCACCACATAACTCATGCACTCAAATCACTCCACAACATGTACAAATAAGACTCTGTCATTGTCCATGTTGGAGTGAATGACTTGAGACATACCTCTCTGGACTACATGAAAAGAGACATGGAAGAGCTCTCGGATCATGCGGCCCAGGCAGGTATGACCCTAGCCATGAGTAGCATCCTGCCTTCGCCCAGAATGATATCAAAATATAAGGACAAAATGATTGACTTCAACAATTGGCTAAACTTCTGGTGTTATTCAAAGGGGATCCAGTATCTGTCTGCCTGCGACGACATCATCGACAGACCACAATGCTTTGCCAGAGATGGTCTGCACCTGTCGCCCCTGGGATTCAGGTTACTGGCTAAGGCTCTTGCTACCCCATATAGTGCCTTTTTTAAGCAAAGTTCAAAGGACAAAACCACCACCGTAATAGGTACAAGCATGCAAAATCTGAAGGTAATGCTACTCAATGCTAGAAGTGTAAACCTCAAAAAGCACTCTCTCGAGGCACTCCTAAAAATGGAGAACATCGATATCTGTGCAGTAACTGAGACCTGGTTCAAGGCTCCAGGTAGCACCCCTGCAATACCAGGCTACAACTCTTACCACACTTTTCGGCCACCAAACCAGGATCGAAACACTAAAGATGAAGGAGTGTCCATATTCACCAAGGATATTCAAACCACCAGGTTAGTTGCCCAACACAATGCATCTGAAATTCTCCAGGTGCAACTAACACTACGTAAGACTGCAATCCAAACTGTAGCAGAAAAGAGGAAAATCCCAGGATGCAAAAAACTCCCTTACCAGCCTCAGTAAGAAACCGAGATCCCTCATAAAATTCTCCAAAGCTAGGTGCGAAAATAAAATTGCCAAAGATTCCAAAGACAACCACAAGGCATTCTATAACTATGTCAAGAATCTAAATGGCAATGCTCAGATCTGCTCTGAGCTAAAATAGAATGGCATTAAATATACTGATCCCAAGGATATTGCCAATATCCTGGCAGATCGATTCAGTGCCAACTTCACCCCCCTCTCACCCCCTAAATGGTCCATCTCAATACCAGAAGATTGCCAAATTCCGGTAATAGCTGCCACACAGGTAAAAAACGCACTCTCCAAAGCTAAGAATACAGCATCCATAGGACCAGATGACATCCTGGGCTGTGTACTACATGAACTACAATTTGAACTGGCACCTCACCTAAGTGTCATGTGTAATCATAGCCTCACCTCAGGTTTCGTGCCCACTGAGTGGTGTAGAGCTACAGTTATCCCACTCCAAAAAGGGGGATCCACCTTGGATCATGGAATCTACCGTCCCATCAGTTTGACAAGCCTTATCTGCAAGGCCATGGAGCGTATTATCATGGATATTATAAACAAAGACATTGGCAACCTTCAAACACTGGACCCCACCCAGTTTGGGTTCGTGAAAGGCCGATCTTGTCTCCTGAACCTGACTGACTTCTTCGAATCAGTCTCCAGAGCCATGGACAAGGGTAAGGTGGTCTACACAGCCTATCTAGACCTTGCCAAGGCCTTTGACACCATCCCCCACTCTGGAATCATAGATAAACTTACTAAGCTGGGCATTAATCCCTACGTCACCCAATGGGTTGCTAACTGGCTTACTGAAAGAACCCACACTGAAAAAGTAGCCGACTCAAAATCCAGCTCCAGACAAGTGACAAGTGGAGTACCTGGGACCGCTCTTGTTTGGCATTTACTTCTCTGAAGTACAGGCCAACACTAAGGGACTCTGGCTAACAAAGTTCGCAGATGACTGCAAACTGGGAGCCATTACTGAACCCCCAAATGATGTGGATACTCTACAAAAGGGCCTTACAGAAACAGATGCTTGGTGCCAGAGCCATGGGCTCAAGCTCAATGCCAAGAAATGTATAGTTATCCCCTTTGGGAAAAAACATGTATCCATGAATTACCATATAGGTGGCAGTACACTAAACACCGAAAGTGTGATAAGAGACTTAGGGACACAGGTGGACAGTGGTCTCAACTTTGATAACCATATCGCCACAACAGTCAGGAAATCCTTCTATGTGGCACACCTTATCACTAAGGGCTTTTCATCCAGAAAAAAGGATGTCATTGTCCCACTCTACCCATCCCTCATTAGACCCATTATAGACTACAACGCCCTGTTTGGTATGTATCTCTCAAGACATCTGCAACAACCGGAAAGGCCGCAGAAATACCTCACTAAAAGAATCACAGGCCTAAAGCAGATGCCCTACGCTGACCGCCTTAAAAAACTCCAGCTATACTCTGTCACATACCGTCTACTCAGAGGCAATCTCTGCTTAACATACAAGGCCATGTCAAACCCAGAGCTGTTGGACATGCTACACTTAAAGAAATCCCAATCCCTCAGAGCCACACACACTCCAGGGATCTAAACCTTGTCATCAAAATAAACAAAACATGCTGGAGGGATAGGTTCCTGACCCAGAGACTCCCCAGACTCTGGAATAGATTGCCCATACATGTCAAGCAGAGTGCCTCTTTGGCCCTCTTCAAAAGGAACCTTGACAATTGGATTGGAGAAAGGAAATTCACCCCAGGGATCACGTTAGATCACACTAGACAGGGGTCAAGGGAAGTAAATAGTGTGGGAAGAAATAGCCAGGGAATTGTTATGGCTAGGCTTGTATAGGCCCTAGGGCTGATAGCCTAGTACCAACCTATGAACTTATGAACCTATGAGCTTGCTACAGATCCCCCACCATGCCCCAAGATTCTCACTACACCTTTCTAAACATACTGGAAAATATTAATATATAACCAAACACCCTAATACTGGGTGATTTCAACTACCCTGCCATTAACTGGGAAAACTACTCGTGTATCAACACCTTTGCCCAACGGTTTTTGGAATTCATAAATTCCAGTGCCCTGGATCAACTAATCCATAGTCCCACCAGGGGCTCCAGTATCCTAGACCTGGTCATTACCAACATGGGAAATTGATGCTCCACAACTATGGTCACCCCCTTGTTGGTCAGGTCAAACCATAAGCTAATGACCCTTAACATCCACTCTACAGCTGTGCCAGTGGGGAGTCTTATTGGGGATCTGGAGAGAAAGGGAGAAACCAGCCCTAGACTGACTGTGATCTCTGTCTGCTCTTAAGGGAAATTGTACTTTACTATGTGTGTATTTGTTATCCTCCCCTATGTGGATGCCCCTCACTGGTGTTAGTGGTGAGGACTGAGGCTCCTTGATTGCTGGGCCAGTGCACAGGTGTCACATATTAATTGTTTGGCAGTGGTGGGATATCCACACCACATATTAATTGGTTGGCAATAGGCTTGTAGTGGTGTGGATAGTGAATTCCTGTAGCTTGTGTACAGTGAACACTGAAGGTGTTTGTGTACTCTAAATCAGCCACACAGTAAATACTCAGAGTTCAGATCACAATTGTTTTATTTCTTTTGTTAGTTTAGTCAGTCAGGGAGAGCAGGCAAGCATGTCAGCAGAGGAGTACGGAAAGCTGACAAGGAGCCAGCTGGATGAGATGTGACAGGCTAGGGGACTGATGCATGAAAACCTGACTAAGGCAGACATGATTGCAGCTTTGGTCACAGCTACATCAGAAAACAGCAATCAGGAGGATAATCATTGTGGCAGTGGAGGTGTACAACATTCAGAGAATGGACAGCTCAACCTTTCTGCAGAGGACTTAAAATGCATCTGGAGCTAAAGAGACTTAAACTGGAGGCCAGACGTTTGGAAACAGAAGCAGCAGAAAGACTGAGACATCTACAGGTTGAGGAGAATGAGAAACTGCTATGCCTGGAAGCTGAGTAGAAGGAAAGGCAGAGGCAGCATGAAAATAAGATGCTGACTCTTCGCCAGAGTCATGGAGGTAATGGGGAAGGGAGTAACCGGACCCCAGAAGCACAAAGGATCAGTAAATTTCTTCCGCAGTTTACAGAGGGGGATAATTTTGATAGTTCATTAATATGTTTGAGAGGGTATGTAAACAGTATGATGTTGACCAAAGGCTCTGGGTATGGTTCCTGACCCCTTACGCCATGGTAAAGCTGTAACTGTGTTGTCTAAACTTGCTGATTGTGAATATTTTGATTATACTGCTGTTAAGAACTGTTTGTTAGAATTTTTTAAGCTAACACCTGAAACTTATAGGAAAAAGTTTTGTGAGCATAGATGCAAGGCAGATGAAAGTGTATGTGAATATGTTGCTGAACTGAGCACTTATTTTCATAGGTGGGTGAGTGGATGTCAGGTCACCACTTTTGAAGCGCTGGCAGACCTTCTGGTGAGGGAACAAGCCCTTAGCACTTTGCCTGAGGACATGAGGATCTGGTTAGCTGATAGACAATATGCTACTGGAGCATTTCTCCCCGGGCCTCCGCTGAAAACAGGCTCTGTGGAACCTAGTCGGACTTTCCCGGTCAACAAATGTTAAATAAAATAAAATACTTCAGATGAGTTGGGGAAGAAAGGAGACCTATACCTAGCAAGCAGGGCATCCTTGCACAGGAAAGGAACCCCAAGTACTGCTCATGGATCTAAAGGAACCCATAGTGGGCAGCCCAGACTGCCCCAACAGAATCTGCCAGCAGCAGAGGAAGCCACTGGTCCAGGTACATGTCCAGGACCTAGGGTTACATTTTTTGAATGCAACCAGTAGGTGGCAAGGTGGGGAACAAAAGGTGAGGGAGCCACTAAGTGGGAAAGATAAAATGCCAACAGTAGGTTGTCTTGAGACAACAGGGATAACAAACTACAACCCTGCAGATGTCCTGATAGGGAAAGATTTGGATGAGGCAGTACCATGTGTTTATGCAGTTACACGCAGTCAAGCTTCGAGACAAGCATGTGGATCTGGTAGCCTGGGGGAGACAGACTGCATACTTGCAGCAAGGACTGATGAGGTGGCTACTTCAGGGAGATAGCTACGCTGTAGCAGTGAGACTGAGGGAGAGCCACAGCTGCTTGTGGGTACTGATGTTCCCTTGGACAGAGTGTCTGCAAAGGTAGAGTTGAGTAGCAGTACCCAGGCTGACAGTGAGGCACCACTGTCAGAGGATGCCAGACTTCCTGTGGAAGGGGAGCTGGGAAGGGTTACAAAGAGAGAGTTGAGATAGGCTCAGCTCTCAGACCCTACATTACAAGGCCTGAGGCAGGTAGCTAGTGAGGCACCTGATTCTCAAGGGAAGGGGGAATCTGTATACTGGGACAAAAGGTTACTGCATAGAAAGTGGACCCCTGAGGGAGGGCTAGAGAGAATATAGCAGTTTCTAGTGCCTAGAGCCTACCGTCTTGCGCTTCTTGCCATAGCCCATGATATTCCCTTCGCAGGTCAAATGGGCATAAAACATACAAAGAGACGTATTATGCAGAACTTCATGTAACAGGGTACTGCAGGACATGTGAGCAGTGCCAAAAGGTAGGCAAGGCAGGAAACAAGGTGAGAGCTCCTTTGATGCCTTTGTCTGTGATTGACGAGCCATTTCAGAGGGTAGCTATAGATATTGTGCGGCCTCTGAGTACCCCAAGTTCCACAGGAAAAAAGTATATCCTAGTGGTAGTAGATTATGCTACAAGATAAGCTGAGGTAGTGGCTGTGCACTCCACTAAGGCAGAAAAAGTGACAAATGCTTTGTTAGAGATTTTCAGCAGGGTAAGTTTCCCAAAATAAATACTGACTGACAGAGGTGCCAATTTCATGTCAGACCTGCTGGCTTGTCTGTGGAAGTACTGTGGGTTGAAGCACCTGAGGACCAACCCCTACCATCCCCAGACTAATGGTCTTGTTGAGAGGTTAAACTCTACAATTATGTCCATGCTACGGGCATTTACAGACTAGTTTAAGAGGGAATGGGACAAATATTTGCCCCTTCTGTTATTTGCTTACAGACAGGCTCCCCAGGAATCCACAGGATTTTCACCCTTTGAGTTGTTTTATGGGCATAGGGTGAGGGGACCTCTAGATTTAATTCATGATGAGTGGGAAGGTGAGTGTGAATCTCACAAGGAGTCTGTTGTGGCATATGTCCTAAACCTCAGGACAAGGCTCAGGGAACTCATGGGCTTGGCCCAGGAGAACTTGGCAGAAGCCCGACAACAGAAAAAGATTTGGTATGACAGGAATGCTCAAGCTAGAGAGTATGCTGTAGGGCAGCAGGTAATGATTCTCATTCCTGTCAGACACAACAAGCTGCAAGCAGCTTGGGAGGGAGCCTACAAGGTGGTAAGAAAGGTAAGTGATGTTAACTACATGGTGGAACTGCTAGGCAGGAGGCAGGGGCACAAATTGTACCATGTTAACATGATGAAACCTTACCATGATAGGGAAGCCCTTGTGCTGAACATTTGCAGTGGGTTGCAGGAGGAGTCTGAGGGAGATCTGGTGACTGATCTCCTCAGTGAGGCTCGGACTGACACCTCAGTAGAAGGGGTAGCAATGTCCCAACAGCTATCTCCTACCCAAGTTTGAGAAATCTGAACAGTGTTACAGGAGTTTGAAGACATGTTCACTGGGAAACCAGGGAGCACCCACCTGAGGCAGCACCAGGTGGAAACAGGACCCCAAAGGCCTATTAGGCAGGCCCCTTATAGGGTGCCTGAGAAAGTCAGACTCTGAGGGAGGAGATACAAGAACTGTTGGAACTACGGATAATTCAAGAGTCCAACAGTCCCTGGGCCTCCCCAGTGGTGCTGGTTCCAAAGAAGGACAGGCAGCATCAGGTTCTGTGTGGACTACATGAAATTAAATAGTCACACAGAGTCAGATACTTACCCCATGCCTAGGACACATGAAACTCTAGAGCAGCTGGGTGGGGCTAAGTATCTTACAACCACTGATCTTACCAGGGTCACTGGCAGGTGCCCTTGACTCCCAGTGCTAAAGAGAAGTCAGCCTTTGTGACTCCTTTTGGCTTGTATGAGTTCACAAAGATGCCCTTTGGGATGAAAAATGCCCCAGTGACTTTCCACAGGCTGGTAGATCACATCCTAGCAGGAGCAGGAGGGTTTGCCCTTGCATATCTAGATGATATTGCCATCTATAGCCATTCCTGGTAAGAGCACCTTCAACATGTCAGGGAGGTGCTTGGCAGACTACAGAGGGCAGGGTTAAGCATTAAGCCAAGCAAATGTCAGGTGGGTATGGCAGAGATCTCCTATCTGGAACATAGAATGTGGAGTGTTAAGATCAGGCCAGAACCTGCCAAAGTAGAAGCCATTCAGGCATGGCCTGCACCTGTTACCAAAACGCAGGCGAGGGCATTCTTAGGGACAGCAGGATACTACAGAAAGTTTGTCCTTGGTTACAGTACTATAGGAGCTCCCCTCACAGACCTGACAAGGAAAAACAGGCCAGATAAGGTACTGTGGACCCCAGCATGTGAGCAGGCATCCCAGAAGCTTAAAGAAGCTTTGGGAGGACCCCCTGTGTTAGCCAGTCCAGATTACAGCAAAGAATTTGCTGTGCATGTGGATGCTTTGAACCATAAGGTGGGGGCTGTACTTAGCCAGATTTCTTCAGAGGGAGAAGAGCACCCAGTGATTTATCTCAGTCGTAGGCTTCAACCCAGGGAGGAATGCTATGCAGCTGTAGAAAAGGAATGTCTAGCCATAGAGTGGGCACTGCAGAAACTTTTCAGCCTTATCTGTATGGAAGAAAATTCACTGTAGTTACAGATCACAATGCCCTAACATGGTTAAACCGAGCCAGCCAGGAAAATGCCAAATTGCTAAGATGGAGCCTAGAGTTGCAAGCACATGTCAGTGCAGCACCACAACTGGGTTAGCAATGTCCACGCAGATGGGCTCTCAAGACAGGGAATGGAGTAAGGTATACTCAGATAGACCTAACCCTCTCAAGCAACGTTTCTCAAGGGTCACTTGAAAAACTAGCTTGAGTCCTCCAGTGGGGAAGATATGTGAAGATACGTGAAGGCTGCCAGCCTAGCTAGATAGAATTTTGTAGATAATTCTGTCATTTGTAAATATTACTATAAGCCACAGGCTTGTTCTCTTAAATGGAAGAAAATTATGTTAAATGTTGAATGTCAAAAATGTAACCACACTGCACTCTGCTGGAGGGAAGCTGATAAGTCAAGCCTTGCATAATTCTTTGATCTCAAACTCGGAGCCGAGATGTCTGGATGAAGGAATCCTTGCTATTGTTTTGAGACCAGAGTTAATTGCTAGAATTTGCATGTATAATGTCTTTAATTACTGTAGTTTCCTGACCAGGTGCAAGATCAAAGCAATGTAAATGTAGACTTTCTGTTAGCCTGGGAACCAAGGAGAAATGATGTAATCTGAAATGAGTCAGTGGTACTGTGTTATCAATTTAAGGACAGAGAGACACAGAGCTTTTAGCATTTGTCTTGAGACCATCCAACATCACAAGCACTCTGCCTGTGCTCTATATGTAAGTTTATTTTAGAACTGTGTTTTCTCTTAGATATAGCTAGAAAATAGGAATATTAGATTAGTGTTTTTTTCTGTATTGTTGTCAAAACTTTTCTACTGTATTACTTTAAGCATTTCTCTGTGATCTCTGAACTCTTGACTAGCACTGTGTAATAAGAAGTATTGTCTTGTGTTTTTATTATTTATTATTAAATATTTTTAAACCTTTCAACTGTGGCTGTTTTGTATAGAGATAATTTAAGCTATAGAGTACATTGCATGTATATAGTGATACTGTCTAAGCCACTCCAATAAGCTTTGCTGTTCAGTCACACTTACCATTTGGCTAATAATATTGCACAGTAATAATTGGACACCCTTTGTTAAGGGCCTTTTTAGTAGCTGATAAGTAAGGGTCCTGGTGGCAGTGATTACTTCCTTATAGCCTGGACAGAAGGGACACAGCTAGTGAACCTGTGCCAGCCTTCCCCAGGAGTGTCTATGTGGTTGTATATAAATCATATCTCAGAGTGTGTGTGTGTGTGTGTGTGTGTGTGTGTGTGTGTGTGTGTGTGTGTGTGTGTGTGTGTGTGTGTGTGTGTGTGTCAGCTACTTGGGAAGGGACACAAAGCACTTGTTGGACAGAGAGAGTGCTAAGAGGACTTGGCTTGGGACCCTGGCTAAGGACCCCACTCTATAGCTGTGCCAGTGGGGAATCTTATTGGGGATCTGGAGAGAAAGTGAGAAACCAGCCCCAGACTGACTGTTATCTCTGTGTGCTCTTAAGAGAAATTGTACTTTGCTGTGTGTGTATTTGTTATCCTCCCCTATGTGGATGCCCCTCACTGCTGTTAGTGGTGAGGATTAAGGCTCCTTGATTGCTGGGCCAGTGCACGGGCATCACATACCGGAATAAGATCTCCTCTGATCTGTAAGAAACACTGTACAAGTTCAGATATTTTAGTCTTCCATAATAACTTACATTTTCACATCCATGGATGCCCTTGGTATATTTCTGCTGTACTCTTTCAAGTGTACTCATGCTTGTTTTCTTATAGGGTTTCCATATTGTTATTCCATACTCAGGTTTTTGGTCTAATGTAACTAACAAACAATGAAATGACTTCATTATTTTTGATTTCCTAGACTTTATAAATCTTTTCATACAACCAATAGTTCTATAACTATCATTAACCAATTGGCTGATATGATTAGAAAAACTCATAGCTGAATCTACCCATATACCCAGGTCCTTAAATGAGTCTACAGTTCCAACCACTGTGTGCTGTATTAAATATTCTCCTTTCAATTTATGTCTCCCACATCTCATGTGCTTAGTTTTTGATGTATTTATCAGCATATTATTCTCCTGTGCCCAAACGGTCAATTTAGTCAAGTTATTTTGCAGACATGCCTTATCTCTAACACATGTAATGAGTTTACTCAATTTCAGGTCATCTGGATATAGACTATAGAACACCTCAGATGAAAAAGTTAGGTCTGAAAGATACAACCTAAACAAGTTAGGGCCTAGGACAGAGCCCTGTGGGAAACCCTGACTGTAACTAAAGATTTCACCTGTCCAGTTGCTGTATGATACCTGCCATGTCCTATTTGTAAGTCATCCGGCTATTTGTCCTATCAAGAGTACGTCAACACCTAGTTGTACTAATTTATTGATCAGTGTTTTGTGTATGACCCTGTCAAATGCTGAAGTTAAACCTATATACATTACATCACAGCACAATTTTTCATTCATAGTTGTTGTTATATTGTTATAGAACATCATGTTACAGGTAGCAATAGATCTTTTTCCAACATATGCATGCTGATATATGGTTTCAAGCCCCAACCTATCCAGTTCTGACAATAACTTGTCCAATATTACCTTCTCCATTATTTTTCCACATCATGAAAGTAGATTTAAGGGTATATATGACTCTGGGTTTGTCCTATTGCCCTTTCAGTTAAAGACGGGTTTAATAAGCACATGTCTCCAATCTTGAGGAATCTCCCCATATTTATATGACCAAGTGAATAATATATATAATGGTACCGTAAGTTCTTGCCGAAGTGTTCTTAGGTCATTATTACTAATTCCGTCTCCTCCCTGTGCTTTGTTTGGATCCTGTTTGCCCAGTTCTTTTTCAATATAATCTAATTTGACTTCAGTATCTGGTGATACTTGGATGTCACTAGGACAAGTTATCACACCTTTTGTGTAGCCAAACTGTTTTGCATGAGATTTTGTAAATATATCTATAAACTGTTGTGTCTGAGAATAAATTTTAGAATCTGCACACAGTTTATCAACTTGTGTGCCTTTACTCCTTCCACAACTATCTTTATATAAATGTTCTTCAAATTTTTCTAGATCTTGTCTTACATTATACTTAATCTGTTTGTCCAGCTGATTTATTTAAATTTTCAATGTTGTTGTTCGACCTACCTTCCATTTCTTATATTGTTTGTCTCTCACCTTAATCAGATATCTTGTTCTTATGGAAATATATCCCCCTGATGTTTTATGCCTAGATCCTAATGTTAAACATTTTTTTTGATTTTTTGCACTCAAACAATTTCTCTTTCAAAACTTTCCACATTCCATCAGCAGTTTTTCCACTGAGCACCTCATTCCAGTTAGTTTTACATAGTGAATGTTTTGCTTCCATATAACCTGTAATTAACCTACTGTGCATTGGCTTAGATTTCAGTTTGGCAGAATTATCTAGCAACAAATTAACCTTTATAACCCCATGATCACTGCACATCAATGGTAGTAAAACTTGACTTGAAGTTATAGTAATTTCTTTGGGAAAACAATGTCTAATATGTTCCCTCCCCGGTAGTTTTTTTACAATCTGAAACAATTGTTGTTCCTGAATATACACTGTGAATAATTTCTGACTCAGTATTATTCCCGTCTGTTTCTGGTAAATTTAAATCACTAGCTAATATTCTTCTCTCCTATATTTCATGCAAAAAATGTATGAATTCCTCAAGGTCATCTGCACTTGACTTTGGTGGTCTATACACTCCAACAATTGTTATATGTTCCAGGGTTGTCTTTATTGTCACAGTTACACAGTCTCTAGTACTGGTGTTATCATTCAACATGTAACAGGTCTCACAGCTATCTTCAGTCCTTATCATAACACCTCCACCTGATTTTTTGTTAGAATGTCTGTTACAGTAAAAACATTTATACCATGACAGAATGGGTTTCCAGCCATTGTTCTTTAACCATGTTTCACAAACAATAACATCAATCTTTTGGGAACCTAGCAAATTTTCCAATAAAAAACTTTATTAATGCTCCTAACATTAACAACCATCAGTGAAGTGTTACATTTTCAACCTGTCAAAAATCCTGCCTAGTGTTGGTCAAATATTAATAATAATAATAATAATAATAATAATAATAAAACAGGTACATGAGAGGTATGAGAGGGGTGTAAATACACTTTGATGCTGGAGGGAAAATTCTTTCATACAACCAAAATTACAGGCTGTCCTCAAGATATGAAAATCCAACGTACATACAACTCGTACTTACGAACTGAATACCATAAAGCTTATTAATTTGAAAAATTTGATTTACTGGGACTCATGAGCAGGGCAATGGAAGCATTTGCTTTCCCTGATACAATTATAAGGTTGATTAGAAGAATATATGAGGGATTGGAGGAGCAAATTAAAGTGGGTGGGGTCTTCTCCGATAATTTCTGCTTGAGTAGAGGAACCAAGCAGGGTTGTCTGTTTTCCCCTTTGTTGTTTGCATTATATTTAGAACCATTGGCAAAGAAAATAAGGGACTCAGAAATTCAAGGATATGATTGGTATGGCAGTCAGGAGAAGCTGGCTCTATTTGCATATGATATTATTTTATACATGATAAAACCAGAAAGGGACATTACAGTGTTGTGGAACATTTTAAAAGACAGTTTCAAATATTCTAAAACAAAGGCAATAGCAGTAAATTATGTACCCACACATGAACTGGTCCAACAATATTCATATTTATGGAGACATGATAAAATGAAGTATTTAGGAGTATGGATCAGAAATGACTTTGTGGTGGCAGCTACGGATGTGTGGGAAGAGACTAAACAGAAGGTAATACAAAAACTGAGAAACTGGAAGTTTTGTTATATGGATAATGATACTAAGATACAAGTCAGTACAATGTTTTTAGTCCATTTAGTCTTATACACAGGTCAGGCATACTTTTATCAACTGGACAAGTTGTGGATAGCAATTAAAAAAGAGTTGAGGGATTTTATCTGGGAAGGGAAGACAGCAAGGGTCAAGTGGGATAAGCTGACTCTACCAATAGAACAAGGTGGACTAGCATTACCTAATTTGAGGGAGTATTTATAGAGCAACAATGTTAAGGCTCTTGTACATAGCACAAGCAGAAAGCTATAATTCAAAGTGGAAAGAATGATGCTGACACAGGGAGAAAGCTCAAGAAATAAGGAGAGATTAGAACTTTGGATGCAGACACTTACAGAGAACAACCAAAATCATTCAGAGTATTACATTCATAAAATAGCAGGGAGTATTCCAAGAAACAAACCAGCACGAGAATGGAGAAAAGAGATTTTGCCGATAGGGTTGACTGTTGTCAGGGATACAGATAATAGGCAAGAGGGGGATGGAATTTACTGGAGAAAAATGGCAAAGGAACCAAGGTATTAGGAGGAAATAACTAGAAAGGGAAAAGTAATAGAATGGGAAGAGGACAAGAATTTATTTGGACTGGAGATTAGAGACGGCCTTCCCTATTTAGGAGTGATATCACAGTATAGGCAAAGAAAAAGAAATAGGGGGCTCCTAAATGAAAAACCAGCACTGGTAGAGTTTCTAATGGAAGCTAGAACAGAAGCTGTTGTTAAAAAAAGGAATAATTAGTAAAGTATATAAAATATTGCATGATAATTATAAGAATAAACCAGAGGAGTTTAGAAAGATTGGGAAGAGAGATTGGATAAGCAATTCACAAAGAGACAATGGGGGGATATATGTATATCTCCCAAATATGCAATAAAGTCTAGATTTTAGGATCTTTGTCTGGAAGTGTTTTACACGGGTATTTTTATATCCCAGTAGACTCCATAAATAATTTTTCCTCCAATGTTGGAGGTGTGATGGGCAAGAAAGAGGTAGCTAGGAACATATTTTTTGGAAGTGTGATGACCTGCAGACTTTTGGGATTCCCTGTGGACTGCTCTGTTGGAGATGCTGGGTGAGCAGACTGAACTGAATGGGGAGATGATTTTTTTTTTGAGTTATGCTACAGAACTGGAATTGCCTAAATATAGTAAAGCCTTGCTGAGTCTAGAAAATAGAAATCAAAGTCTAGACCAACTTTACTAGAAGAAGTGAATACAGTAACATAGATAAAACAACTGGAATTTGGATCTTTAGAAAAGGGAAGGAACAAACTACATTGGAAAAAATTGGAATTGTGGGAACAATACATGCAGAGCAGGAACAAGGTTTAAGAGACAGGATTTGAATGAGCTATATATTGCTTAAACGGCAATGACTGGATGGTTGATAAGTGATGTATAATGTTTACAACCACAGTTGTTTCAATGGTGTCTGTAATGTAAACTGTTTGTAACTAAAGTGATATCATTTTGTATGTTTTTCATTTATATAAAGGTAAGACTGCCTCTGTCATATATGTGTAAATTTAAAAAAGATGTTTGGAAAAAAAAAGTATCAGTGGCCATAGCACTGGCAGAAGTATCAAACGTATCAAATGAGTCACACACAAACTCTAAACCTTGACTCGTGACCTGTACAATGGAAGAAACTAAATTAGTTGAAGCAGATTTTCCCTCATAAGAATAAGCTGCATACTTTCACAATGAGACAAAATAAACTTTTAACATATGAGCCTGACAATTTAAGACTCTAAAAATCAAAGCTGCAGAAGTGTACATTTTTTCCCATACTT
Organism: Protopterus annectens; assembly: GCF_019279795.1. Lineage (NCBI taxonomy): Eukaryota > Metazoa > Chordata > Ceratodontiformes > Protopteridae > Protopterus > Protopterus annectens. Next base: position 1,849,094,438 of record NC_056726.1, read on the forward strand.
ATCAATAATCTTCCCATCATTGTCAGAAAGAGTAGGATTGGAATTAACTAAATGCTTAGCAGGAGTAAGATTAACCAAAACTATTGCTGATGGGTCATGTTTGGGATAAGAGTGCAAAAACTTAAAAGATTGTGGAAGTTCATACATTCTATCTGCCTTTTTAGGGGCAGCAAGTTGACCATCAGGAAAACTGCAGACAGTGACACACACATCCACCAAAGCTGACAGAACTGGAGAAATGGGTGAAGGTTTTGGAAATTCCTTCTGTAAATATCTCATAGTACTTTCTGAAGGACTGAGAAACCTCAGTGTTCTCCCACTGAAAACACTAGCACATTATGGAAGGTCTGTCAGAGAAAGAGAAACCCTCAATTAGAAAATTGAGGAGAAGACCATGTACCTGTTCATTCATCTTCCTGTGTGGATTCAGAATCTTGAATCTCTTCAGGAAAAGAGGCACCTCTCCTTCTTTTACCAAAAAACACCTTATAAGAAAGATCAACAACCTGAATTAAACCCACAGCCAGACCCAGTAAATTACTCCGGTCTACAAGCCGCAGTAGATGCATGTTTAGTTTTCTGCTTTAGCTAATGCCAGCAGCAGCTTCCTCAGGGATAGGCATAATACTCTGATCAAAAAGAGATGTCTTCCCTGATTCCTCTTTCATGGCCAACAAGAGTGGATATCCCTTGCCCACTAAGGAGAACCCCAACACCCATACAGGGGGCAGCTAACCCCCGGTCCATAGTAACTGTAGGTGCTACACCAGAGAGACACAGAGAAAAAAAGATGAGTGGTCTGAGGAACAAGCTATGGCCACAGCAGAGTCACCCATCTGTGGCTGAGGCAAACTGCTAGCCTGTTGTGGTGGCAAAGGCTGCTGTCTTAACTTTTTGCTTTTATTCCATGGTCAAGCCGAAAATCTTATCTCTTTCCCAAGGGAAATCCATAGTAACTGTAGGTGCTACACCAGAGAGACACAGAGAAAAAAAGATGAGTGGTCTGAGGAACAAGCTATGGCCACAGCAGAGTCACCCATCTGTGGCTGAGGCAAACTGCTAGCCTGTTGTGGTGGCAAAGGCTGCTGTCTTAACTTTTTGCTTTTATTCCATGGTCAAGCCGAAAATCTTATCTCTTTCCCAAGGGAAATCAAGCAGCATAAGCTGGTAAAAATTTAAAGTATGTAAAAGTCACTTTTTTCATTAAAAAACACAGTAAAAAGCATAGTAAAACAAAGTGTCAGCTCCAAAAAGTAAAATAAACACAATTTCCCCACAGAAAAATGGTTTTGAATTACTTTAAACGATGTTTAAACTGAAAAGAAAAAAGCCTACTCCCATTTAAAAGTACAGTTAAAGCCAGTGACAGTCCATTAAAACACAAACTCATAGCATAAAAACAACTTTCCTAAACAGGAAAGTACAATAAAATAAGAATTATTTAATGTGGAAGGTTTTTCTCCACAGGGAACTTATCTGCCCAACAAAGGAACATCACAAGCTAACTGTCAGTTCTTACTGCAGCAGTGATCATTTATATATATAAATATGATGAACATGGTAAATTATCCTGACTCTGGTTTAAAATGACATTTTACAAGATTTCCTGTGTGCTAAATAATTAAATGCCACAATGACTAACATAAACTTTTTCTTAATATTAATTTAGTAATCTTATAATTCTTATTCGACGTACATACAACTCGTACTTACGAACTGAATACCATAAAGCTTATTAATTTGAAAAATTTGATTTACTGTCCATATAATGGTTTATAGGTACGAAGACGCACTCATAAAAGCATAACATTTCTTCAGCGGTTCATCAGCTTGAGTAAGCAAACGTTCTGCCAGTTTGAATAATGCATTTCTGAGTGTGTATAACTTCATACAGTATCTAGCTTACAATATATTTTTCTCTTACAAGTATTTAATCTTGTAAAAATGCCTCAGAAGCATAAATTTGATGCTAGTGCAGGTGATGCATCAAAGAAGAGGAAAACAATCACTCAAACAAAAAATGGAACCAATAAAGCGACTGGAAATAGGTGAAACACTGTCAGTCACTGGCAAAGTGTTAAGCTACAATCAACCATCGCAACAATTGTGAAAGATAAAGTGAAAATAATGGATCATGTGAAAGGCTCTCTGCTGATGAAAACTACAATTATTACCAAGCAACGTAGTGGTTTAATTATTGAAATGGAAAAGTTACTGATGATTTGGTTACAAAAATCAAAATCAGCATAATATTCCTATTAACTTTTTGTTAGTGCAGGCAAAGGCTCAAGTCTTTTCAGTGATTTAAAAGCTTGTGAAGGTTATGAAGAAAATGTTGACTGTGATGAAGAATTTTTAGCCAGTAGGGGGTTGGTTCAATCACTTTAAAGTGGGAGCAAATCTGCACAACATTAAAGTACAAGGTTAAGCAGCAACTGCCGATGTAAGTGCTGCGAGTACATTTCCTCAAATGTTGAAAAAGAATCATTGGGGGGGGGGGGGGGGTTATATGTCAGACCAAATTTTTAATGTAGACGAAACTGGGTTATTTTGAAAAAAATGCCTGAAAAAAAAATACATTTAAAAAGAGGAAAAATGTGCACCAGAGCATAAAGCACCAAAGGATAGAGTAACATTATTGCTTGGAGAGAATGCATCCAGGGATTTCAAGCTAAAGCCTTTGCTTGTGTATCACTGCCTGAACTCAACGGCACTTAGAGGTATCATTAATGCAGCCCTTCCCGTTAATTGGATGGCACATTCAAAGGCTCAGGTTACAACTGTTATCTTTGAAGACTGGTACTTGAACCATTTCATCCCTGCCCTTGAACTTTATTGCTTGGGAAAAAAGTTCACTTTATGTTTCTCATTGTGCTCAATAATGCACTCAAACATCCAAGCATTTTAGATAACCTTCACCCAGTATAAAAGTGGTATTTTTACCACCTAACACCACATCCCTATTGCATCCAATGGACCAGGGAGTAATAGCCTCATTTAAGGCCTATTATTTATGGCGGACCTTCTCACAAGCAGTCAGGGTTACCCAAGATAATGTGACGACCTTAAGGGATTTCTGGAAGAGTTACAATATTTATGAATTTATTCTTCTGAAACCTATTTTAAAGTCACGTGATTTGTAACATTAATTGTTTGATGCTATTTAAGCTAGTGAGTGCTATTTTATTTAGATATGATGAAGTACCTAAATTGGTATGAAAGCGCTCATCTTTTACAATTTTAATCTTTTGGTTTTAAAATAAGTGAGTGTTACTTATTAAATATCTCTTTGCACCATCGCAGTTTGGATAATTTTTTTATTTTTTACAATATTTATGACGCCATAAAAAATATTGCTCATTCTTGGAAAAAAGTGAAAAAGTCATATGTGAAAAGAGTGTGGAACAAACTGTGCCCATAATTCACATATGAAGTTCAAGGGTTTACAGCACACAACACCGCCAAAGTTAGGCAAGCTGTGTTTCATACTGGTAAATGACTAAAGTTAGATATCAATGAAAATGATGTTGTTGAGTTATTGGCTTAAGTTATTGGCTTCCCATGGCAAAGAATTGAGCAATGAAGACCTTACTGAATTAGAGAACAGATGGAAGCAGTGGAAGAAAATGATAACTTTGATGACCTTGACATTTCAGAACTAAAAATTTATGACAAAAGAGTGAGCTCAAGCCTTTTGTCTCATTGAAGCAGGGATGGTAAAATTAGAGGAGCAAGATCCTAATACAGAAAGGTTTACCAAAGTTTACGATGCAGTTAAGGAGGGCCTCAGCTGCTATAAAAGTATTTATAATGAGAAAAAAAATGCTCTGTGCAATCCTCCCTTGATGCCTGCTTCAAGAAATCGCATCCAGTACAGTATAGTAAACTCTGACTGCTAGGTTTGTTTCCACTTTTTTGGTAAACTGTTGTTATTATTATTATGTTTATGATGTTTTTTTTGTGTGTCTCTTAAGCATTTTATAAGCATAAACAGGTAAAATATAATCTATAAGAACATGTTTCGACTTTAAAAATGTAACTTGCTCGTAACCTGGGGACTGCCTGTAATCCTACAGAAGTTGTCAGTGACACTTGCACCACACCTACTGCACAGGGTAAGGACCCTACGCATAAAACTACTTATGCTGAGGCACTTACAGGTAACCTTCCTAAAACACTAAGACCTCCTGCAAGTACAAACAAAGAAAGGATCCTCAGCCATCATGTAAACACTCCGTTAAAGCACCACCTGCAGCTACACATAGTAACACTGTATCCAGTGCCTCCACTGCTAAGCCCTTACAGCAAACTAGCACACAGCCAAATTTCCTGGTCATTTGTGATTCTATAGTAAGGCACACCAGTGTCCCCCTAACCAGACTGAGTAAGAAGAGAGGCATGGTTAGCTGTCTTTTCAGAAGCAGGATCTGTTAAGTCACACAGGTACTAAGGTCATTGAACCATAGCTGCCAGTATGACTCCGTCATAGTTCAAGTGGGTATTAATAACCTGAGACATACCTCTCTTGTATATATGAAGCAAGACATGATCAAGCTTACTGATTCTGTCTCAGGCAAGTATGAGCCTAATACTGAGCAGCATACTACCTTCTCCAAGGATGATGCCACATTACCAACAGAAAACAATTGATTTTAGCAACTGGCTTAGCTTCTTCTGGTGTCAATCCAGGAGGGGGGGGGGCAATATTTGAAGCCCAGGAGAATGGTTGATAGACCACACTGTTTTGCCAGGGATGGTCTGTACTTATTCCCTCTAGGATTTTGGATATTGGCAAAGCCCTTTTCCACCCCCTAGTGCCTTTTTAGGCAATGCCAAACTGATAAGCCTACCAACTTAACTGAAACTATGAAGGAATATCTGAAGGTGGTATTGCTGAATGCTAGAACTCTTAACAAGAAACTCCACTACTTGCAAGCTTTCCTTACTCTAGAAAGTGTAGACATTTGTGTAGTAATAGAGACATGGTTTAAAGTCACTGAGAGTAACCCAGCAGTGCAAGGCTATAATGCCTTTCACACCTTTACATCAGCTACTGCACAGGAGAGAACGTAAGGTGGAGGAGTCTCAGTCTATATTAAAACCAACCTCATATCCAGACTAGTTAAAGTGTATGACCCACTAGAACTCATACATGTACAACTCATCATAAACATGGTGGTGTACCATATCCTTGCAACCTATAGGACCCCCTCGAAATTCATACTACCTATTCTATGTACTAGAGTCCTTCACTGTTCAACCCAATATAATACTCGTGGGGGATCTCAACTAACCCTCTATAGACTAGGAATCCTAATGCACAAGCCCAGAGATTGCTAAATAGAAGTTATGTTCTTACCATAACGTTCCATGTTAGTTGTCTTCTTCTCGCCTTCTTCTTGCTGGATGGGTTCGGAGCCGACCTCGGCCCGACTGCCACTCTAAAAGCTCGAGAGTTGGTTCCACCGGCTCGAGGCTCCCCTTATATCCCACAATGCTAGGCGAGAGTTACCTCAGATCTCGTTTGTAAGCTAACCCCAGCTTATAATAGTAACAGAATAACTGTAAAACAGAGTCCACCTCTAACAACAGGAAGAAAGAAGGGTGACCTACATCCTGAACCAGGAAATATGCAAAATAGCATATGTCTAAGAAAGAGGTGGTAGAAAGAGAGGTCACAATCACAACTCCTCTAGGTCTGTCCAGGCCAGGGGGAAGGAGGGTGGGACGCAAGAAGAAGGCGAGAAGAAGACAACTAACATGGAACGTTATGGTAAGAACATAACTTCTATATGTTAAGTTGTCTATCTCGCCTTCATTCTTGCTGGATGGGACCGCGTCCCTAGCACCTTGTCCCGGGTGGCCTAACGGAACAGACTCCTGAGAACAGTGGAACCAAAGTTAGCTCTATGCCTAGAAGCTAAATCCAACTTATAATGAGAAATGAAAGTGTGAGGAGTAGCCCAAGTAGCCGCTGCACAAATGGTGTCAATAGGCAGTCTGTCTTGGAAGGCTAAAGAAGTAGCCAAAGCTCTGGTGGAATGGGCTTTAGGTTTATTAGGCAGTTTTTGGTGTCTAATTTCATATACAAGGGAAATCAAAGATGTTAGCCATCTGGATAATGATACCTTTGAAACTGAAAGTCCCTTTCTGCTCTCCGCATAGGAGACAAACAGCTGATCAGATTTTCTGAACTGTTTAGTTCTATCCAAGTAGTACCTCAATTGACGGTGAACATCCAGGCAGTGTAATTTTTGTTCAGACCTATTGGAATATTCTGGAAAAAAGACCGGTAGATCAATGCTTTGATTTAGATTTGACGTCGAGACCACTTTAGGCAAAAAGGACGGGTTAGTTCGTAAGGATACTCTGTCCTTATGAAACAAAAGATAAGGAGGACGACAGCTGAGTGCTTGAAGCTCTGAAACTCTTCTAGCTGATGTAATAGCTACCAGAAAAAGAGTTTTCCATGATAATAATTTTAAAGAACAGGAGACTGCAGGTTCGAAAGGGGGAAGAATCAAAGAAGCAAGAACTAAATTTAGGTCCCAAGGAGAAGGAGGATTTCTTATAGGCGGTCTGAGAAGAAAAACTCCTTTCAAAAAGGCTTTGCAGAGCTTGTGGGACATTAGGGCAGATTCAGAAATACCCACATGGAAGTTAGAAATAGCTGCCAATTGAACTTTAAGTGTAGAGGGAGATGAACCTGCATGGAAGAGTTCAGCTAGAAAATCAAGAACTAGTTGGATGGAAGCAGTGAAAGGATCTATGTCCTTTCCTTGAGCCCAATATGTGAAGCGTTTCCACTTACTCAAATAAATCTTCGAGTGGAAGATTTATGGGAAGCTATCAAAATATCTCTAACAGAGTGAGATAATTGAGGAAGCCTGGCTAAGGTTGGAACTGGAGGAACCAAGCAGTGAGGTTCAGAGAGGGGAGGGAGCGATGAAACTGACCCGACTGATGGATCAAAAGATCTGGAACTAGGTCCAGATTCCACGGTCGCTTCAAGAGAAAACGATGTAGAAAGGGGAACCACACTTGTCGAGGCCAGTAAGGAGCAATGAGGATCAATGAGGCCTTCTGAGCGATAGCTTTCTGTATTACTTGAGAGATCAGTGGGAAAGGAGGAAATGCATACAGAAGTCCCGGGCCAAACTTGGACTAGAGCGTCTCTGCTGGGTTGGCCTGGTAAAGGGAATAGAGTGAAATATTCTCTGCACTTGCTGTTTTGGGGAGTAGCAAAAAGATCGCAGCAAGGCTGACCCCACTTGAGAAAAATTTCTCTCACTACAGAGACTTTCAGAGACCACTCGTGAGGCATGAGTATAGCTCTGCTCAACTTGTCCGCAATTTGATTGGACTTCCCGGGGATGTGCGTTGCTATCAGAAACCGCTGAGAAGAAATCGCCCATTGCCACAGTCTGAGTGCTTCTCGACACAGGGGGCATGATCTGGTTCCGCCTTGTTTGTTGATGTACCACACTACAGACATATTGTCTGTCTGGATTGCAATCGTTCCCAAGGGAAGGGAGTCTTGAAGGGCTTGCAACGCTAAAAGCACTGCTCTCATCTCCAGAACATTTATGTGCAAGTGGCATTCGTTTGGTTGCCATGTGCCTTGGACCATCCTGCCCTGATAATGCCCCCCCCACCCGATCAGGGAGGCATCCGTTGTCAGAGTAGCAACCGGAGGAGGTGGAACAAAGGGTCTTCCCGACAAGAGCTGGGGGGAAGACATCCACCACATGAGATGATTTTTGCACGCTTGCGTGATCATAATGGTGTGAGACATTGGAAGTTGCTGGTATGACCATTGAGTAAAGAGCATCCATTGAAGGATCCGCATGTGGTATCTGGCTAATGGAAGCAGAGGTATGGCCGCTGCCATAATTCCCAACACCTTCAGAACTAACCTGGCTTTGATTCTGTTGTTGTTGAAAAGGAGTGATACCAATTTGTGAATGTCTGATATTCTCTGATGTGTTAGTCTTGCAGACATGTTTATTGTATCTAGATTTGCGCCTATGTAGGTAATAGTACGACAAGGCGACAAAACAGACTTTTCGCAATTTATTGAAATACCCAGCTTTTGACAAACGCGAAAAGTGTAATCTCTGGCCATCAGAAGGAGATGCTTGGTGGGAGCTGTGAGGAGCCAGTCGTCCAAATATGGAAACACCTGGAATCCTTGTCGTCTCAGGTGAGAAGCTACCACTGCCATGCATTTGGTAAACACCCGGGGGGCAGTGGTGAGACCAAAGGGCAGGGCCCTGAACTGAAAATGACTGGTTCCCAGCCTGAAGCGGAGGAATCTTCTGGAGCGTCTGTTCATTTTTATGTGATAGTACGCATCCCGAAGGTCTATAGAGCACATCCAGTTTCCTTTGCCCAAAAGGGGAAGGATGGATTGCAGCGTGACCATCCGAAATCTTGTTTTCTTGACTGATCTGTTCAAGACACTGAGATCCAAAATTGGTCTCCAGTCCCCTGTTTTCTTTGGAACTAAAAAGAACCTTGAGTAGATTCCGGATCCTTGCTGGTCTGCTGGAACTGGTTGAATTGCTCTTTTTGCAAGCAGTTTTGAAATCTCCAAAACTGCTAGATCCCTTTGAGCGGGTGGAACATCTGGAAGGGATTTTTTTGACTGATTTGGAAAGCGAAGAAAGGGGATAGAATAGCCTTCGGAAATGATGGACTGTACCCATTTGTCTTGAGTCAGGGAAAGCCAGGCTTCTGGGTACAGTGACAATCTTCCCCCGACTGCCTCCGAAGATGGGCAGTCGGGCAACACCTCAGGGATGCTGAAAGGGCTTGTCAGGGAAGGCTTCCCGATTGCCCTGGTTCTGCGGACCCCCCCTGCCCCTAGGGCGACGTCTACCATTGTTATTCCCGCCTCTGCCTCTGGCGGGGAAACGACTCTGTGCGTCAGGCGAAGTCCCTTGAGATTGTTTACGGAACCACATCTTTCCACCTTTCTGGCCTTTGGGGTAAGGCCTGGAAGGAGTAGAAAAATGGACTCCGACGGCAGAAAGGGTCTTACCATCAGTCTCGCACCTAGTCAAGGTTTCTTTCACTTGAGGACCAAAGAGGGATGATCCATCAAACGGGGAGTTCGTGAAAGACGTCTTGAAGGGGTCCGCAAAATTGCATAGCCGCATCCAGGCATGCCTACGTAAGGCCACACCTGTCCCTGCGGCTCTGCTCGCTCCATCAGCCGCGTAAGAAAGAAGGCGCATGGAGGAGTTGGATATAGAATTAAGGGTAGCCAGCTGCGTGTTCATCTTATCTTGGAAACCTGCAGCTGTAGGGTCCTTTAACATTTCACTCGCTTCCTTGATCAAGTCCCTTTGAAGACGAGTAAAATGGCACAGGTAGTTCAGCGAACGCATGGTAAATGTCACTGACGAGAACATCCGCTTCCCGTACCTATCCATGGACCTAGATTCCTTGTTAGGTGGATGGACAGGTACTGAAGGATCAGCTAGCTCCTTCTTAGTGGCAGCAGCTACCACCATAGCATCCACAGAAACTCCTTTTGTTAAAAACTGTTTGTCTGCTGGAGCTGTTATGAACTTGGAGGGTCTCCTGGGAGTGGGGTCCACTGAATCAGGAGCCGTCCATGCCTTCTTAGCAACCACCTGCATGAGGGGGTCGAAGGGGGGGGACACCCAGGAGGTGGAACGACGAGAGCCAAACGCCTCAAGATACACAGATTCGTCCTCCGAAGGGTTGAGGGCTGGCCAATTTCCCCTCTGTTTTAGGATCTCCAGAATGTCTGCAAATGAGACATCTTCAGAAGGGGAACGGGGGGAACCCTCAGAATCATCCAAATCTGTGTCTGACGTGATGGACTCAGGTGAGTCAATGTGTATCCTATTACACTTCCTCTTCCGAGGGGACTCTGCGACCAAAGCAGGAGAGGCCTCGGAAGAGGATGAGATCCTCACAGGGGGTTACTGAGGAGCTGGCTCTCTGCGGTCCGGGATGAGGGAGTGAGTCGACTTAGCCTGAGGCACCGTGAGGGAGGGGCGGACGGAGCCGACTGTGGAGTAGAGCCAGGCTCTAACACACTCCGCATGACCTCGAATGCACCCCTGTCAGGCAGAGCCAGAGGTCCCCGCCCAAGAAGCTAAGAACCCCTCGGCACCGACAGTGATGGCTCCGAGGCGATGTCGGAGCCGAACTCACCAGCGCCAAGCACCGAGAGGAGAGGGGGTCGGACAAGGGTCCGATGCCACTCACCCCTCGAGCCGACGAGGGAAGTCCGGCGCCGAGATTCTTCCAAGGAAGAAAACGGAGCCGGCACGGAGCCGAAGACAATTGTATCGGCTCCGACGCTATCAGACTCTCGGTTCCGTCCCGGCCCGGCGCCAGCTCAAGAGAGTCGAAGGAGGAATATGTTGATGGACCGGGGCAGGCATCGACTGATGAGTCGGGCTCTGAAGCATCTGGGCCAGTGCCTCGGACTTAAGAAGTCGACTCACTACCCTCTGAAGGTCATGATCCGACAGCCTCGATGACCTAGAGGAGTGAGATCTTTGGCTCCGTTCAGACAGCAGGGGAGATCCTGGAGCCGAATGAACGGAGCCAAGAGATGGTGACCTGGACCTCTTCCTAGTTGTCGGCTCCGAAGGTCTGGTCGGAGCCGACACGGGAACTTCTACTACCTCGGCTCCGGCCGGAGCCGAGGGAGCCACAGAAACTGTGGACTGAGACTTATCGGCTCCAGCCGGAGCCGATGAAGGCAGAGGTTGAGAAACCTTAGGTCTCGGCTCAGTAGCCGGAGCCGAAGACCTAGGTGCCTTAGAGGGCTTCCCTGTTGAAACAGATAGGGAATCCTCTGGCTTGAGTAAGCCTCTTAGTATCAATTTATTTTTTCTTTCCTGCAGGACCCTGGGGCTGAAGCCATGGCACACAGCACAGGAGTCCTGCAGGTGCAAAGGCCCCAGACAGTAGACACAAGAAGTGTGAGCGTCTGTCAGAGACATTTTCTGACAGCACGCATCACACTTCTTGAATCCGGAGACCTTTGCTTCCTTAGACATTTTTAGACAGGTGTACACAAACACACACACAAACACACTAGTTACACCCTGTCAAGTTAAATTATAATAAAACCACTAACTAGGATATTAAAATAAAATAATACACACACTCCACTAGGGAAGAGAAAAGGCCTGTAGGCCCAAGGGAAGAACCTAAGGTTCTTGAGGGGGGAAAAAACGGAAATTGTTTAGAGGGGGATAAAAATTTCTCTAAACTAAGGGAATTAAGTAAAAATATTAAAATTAAAGGGGTTTTGAAAGACTAATTTCCACAAGAAAAAGTCACTTACCAAGAACCGGTAGAAAACCAACCTCGAAGCTGCAGCGGCAAACGAGATCTGGGATAACTCTCGCCTAGCATTGTGGGATATAAGGGGAGCCTCGAGCCGGTGGAACCAACTCTCGAGCTTTTAGAGTGGCCGAGTCGGAGCCGAGGTCGGCTCCGAACCCATCCAGCAAGAATGAAGGCGAGATAGACAACTTAACATGCCTTGTTAACACCAACATCTTGGAACAGTTGGTCCATTCTCCTACCATGGGTAGAAACATCCTTGATCTTGTACTTACGAACATGGGTGTCGAAGTTCCTCACCCCATGTAATATCATTCCTCATCGTATTACTTGAAATAAATATTAAATCCAGGGATCCAGCAAAACCAAAAACCTTTAGGAACTATTCCAAGGCTAACACCTCTCTACTAAGCAACTCCTTGTCTAAATTCCAAGCACCCCCAAACCCAGTAAACACCACAGCATACAGTGAGCTATTCACAAAATCTTTACAGCCATACTGATAATTTAATAGAGCGAGCTGTGCCCACTTGTAGTAAGAATAAGACAAACTCAAAAGATAAGCCACCCTAGTGGAATAACGATATCAATTGGTTGTACAACAAAAGAAAAAAATCTTGACTAAACTTAGGAGGAACAAAGCCATACATACTAAAATCCCCCTGACCAATCTAAACAGGCAGCTAAGAGGGTTAATTAATATTTCAAAGGCTAAATTTGAATAAAAAATAGTTTCTCAGGCAAAGGACAACCACAACTATGTCCTCAACCTCAGAGGAAATAAACAACAAAGCGCAGAACCTATTGTAAATGGCATCACCCACACTGAACCGGAGGCCTGTGCTAACCTTTTGGCTGACAGGTTCAGCTCAAATTTCTCCCCCCGGTGGTCCAAAGGAAATACCACATACCACAATCCATCAAGCAATTACTAGGGAACAGGTCATCAATGCACTTTCCAAGGCCAAAAACACTGCATTGAAGAGCCCTGATAACATCCCTCGAGGTTTATTAAATAGCATAAAACACATCCTCTCTGGCCCACTTTAATCACTTTTCAACTGGAGCCATCAGTCAGGTTTTGTGCCCAAGGAACTGAAGATGGCTAAAGTCATTCCCTTGCACAGAAGAGGTCCAACCACTGATCCAAGTAACTACAGGCCCATAAGTCTTATCAGTCTCATATATATAAGGCCATGGAAAGAATCATTATGAACATGATAAATAAATAAACAGGTAACCTGCAAATGCTGGACCTATTGCAGCTCAGCTTTGTTAAAGGAAGGTCATGCCTGTTAAATCTGGTAGACTTTTTTTGAGAGGGTCACCAAAGCACTGGATGAAGGTAAGACTATGCACACAGCTTACTCTACCTGGCCAAGGCTTTTGATACAATTCTCCACTCAGGGATTATAGAAAAGCTCACTAATTTAGGTATAAACCCTTTTATCACCCCTGGATAGCCAACTGGCTAAGAGTACCTCGCTGACCCTCTTCAAGCTCAACTTTGATGAGTGAATGGGAAACCACAAATTTGTTCCAGGGGTTCCACCTGTGTCCCTCAATGACAGGGGCGACAGGTGCTGACTGAGGTTTCGTTTTTGGTGATAAACTCTTGGCTAGGCTTGTAAGGGCCCTAGGGCCATTAGCCTAGTAACCTCCTATGATAGGACCCAGGAGGTCAAAATAGGTGATGCCACCTCTGCTAATAGGCCAGTCACTAGGGGAGACCCACAGGGCTTGGTACTGGGCCCGCTCCTTTTTAGCATCTATTTCTCTGAAATGGAAGCAAATGGTGATGGTTTATGGCTGACTAAGTTAACAGATGATTGCAAGCTGGGGGTTATCATCGACTCCCCTGCAGACACTAGCATTCTTCAAGTAGGTCTAGCTCTGACTAACAAATGGTGCCAAAGCCATGGTCTTAAACTCATTGCTAAAAATGCATAATTGCACCCTTTGAGAAGGCAACCATCCTGGCTAATTACCATGTTGATAATACATCCCTAAGAGTCAACCCAGTGGTCAGGGATCTGGGTATGCACACAGACAGTAACCTTACCTTCGACCACCACGTGGTGGGGAAATCCTTTTATGTTGTGCAACTTATAAGTAAGGGCATGGCATCTGAGACCAAAGAGGTCATTATCCCACTGTACTCCATCCTTATCAGACCAATCAATGCTCCATTTGGTATGTACCTGACCAGGCATACGCAGCAACTAGAGCAACCTCAGAGGCTCCTTACAAAAAGTATACAAAGTATAACAAACCTGCCTTATGCAGAGTGCCTTAAAGACATTTCCCTCTACTCAGTCTCCTATAGATTGCTGAGGGGTGATCTATGCCTGGCTTACAATGCATCCTCCAATCCCACACTGATGAATCTCCTACGTATTCATAAGTCAAAGAGTACCAGAAATATATGATCTAGGGACATTAATTTTGTCTGTGACCTAAACAGAACATGCTAGAGAGACAGATGTGTGTCCCAAAAACTACCCCTCCTATGTAACAGGTTTCCCATCAATGTGAAGCTGAGTTCATCTATTACCCAGTTTAAGTGCAACCCAGACCAGTGGATGGGGGATAGGAAATTTACACCAGGCTTGGCACCCATGTCCCTTTTGGACAGAGGCAGCTTATATATGCCTGGCTCTCAATACCCTATTTGGATTCAGGTCATCCTTATTCTTTCAGAAAATAACTGTCTATGAATCTATGTCCCTTATGGACAGAGACATTCTGTAAAAACTGTCATAACCCCACTTGCTGACCTTTGTTACCTTTCTCCTATTGACAGAAAAGTCAGTAATATCTGGGTAAAACTGGCTAGGCTTGTAAGCGTTTCTGGGCTGTTAGCCTAGTAATCACTTATGAACCTATGAACTTGGTGGAGACATCAAATATCCCTGAATCCATGTCTCAGCTTTTCACCTTCAGCTCCAAAGCAGTCAGCCAGCATAAACGCTTTGGACTTTGCTTGGGGAGTAGTATCAAAAAATTGCAAGGTCTCTGTGACAACAAAGACAGACCCAAGCACATAAGCATAAGACAAATGCTTGCCCAACATCAAGACACTCAACTCTCTAAATCACTTTTGGTTCCTAGGAACTCTTCAAATTGTTGCAGACAATATCATAGTGAAGTGGTATATAAGCAAGCAAGGGAGAACCAGATCTTACCCCCATGCAGATAGCCATGTTAGCATGGGATAAAGCTTTATCTTACCACCATGCAGATAGCCATGTCAGCATGGGATAAAGCTTTACAGCACAATCTCACTTTACAGGCATTCCACATGCCATCAGAGCAAAGGTGTGGCAGAAAAGTTAAGCAGGACAATGGCAAACTGTCATGAATGGAAACTAGACTGGGGGTCTTCCAAAGTTTGATCAATCTGTGGGGAGTTCCTTCAGAAGACGTCTTGCCTCCTCTATTAACAATCAGCTGACAAAATTTTGCTCCAGGGCTCCGTGAAAAAAGGCCTGGAAGACAGATGTCCTTTTTTTTCTTTGGGTAGTTAGTTCCTGCAGCCTTTTCCACCCCTATCCACTGATATTCGAGGTACTTCTGCAGATTTTGAAGAAATCCCCAAATTCATCATGGTGACTCCCTTCTGGCCTGGGCAATAGTGGTTCTTCCTTTTTCAGAATTGGCCAGGGACAATTTCCACAAACCTCCTCACAGATTGGATCTACTCACACAAGAACAGGGATGTCTGATATGTTCTGACCCCAAACAACTTTAACTGACTGCCTTGATGACAGTGTCTTAATATCTTTTAGACACCTGTTTACTGAGGGCATACAGCAGATACTAAGGGAGATAAGAAAGCCTGCTATTAGAAAATCATATACAAGCTAATAAAATAACCTAAGGGCATGTTTCTCTGGTTTTGCAATATTTATGTGAGATATCTTCTTATGGCCTATCTTACTCATCTGTCATGGGTCATTTGTCAGCCATTTGCATTCTCTTGATAAAATGTTTTTGAAAGGGCTATTACATAACAGACCACCAGGAAAACTGGTGGCTCCATCTTGGGTCTTGATTTTTTGTTAGAAAAGTTAACACTTGCTACATTTGAACTAGTTCATCTAGCCGACTTGATGTTCTTAACATGGAAAACAGTTTTGCTGATTGCCCTGACCTCCACAGTAAGACTGTCTCAGTTGCAAGGTCTTATGGTGGGTCAACTTTATTACATTTTCTACAGAGGTAGGGTCTATTTGAAAACTAATCTTTCTTTTTTGCCTGAAGTGGTATCTAAGTTTACTTTAAATCAAGCTATCTGTTTCCCTGTGTTCTTTCCTGAATCCAAAATTGAGGGAGACAACTCAGGTACTGTCTTGACAAAATAAAATCTTTCAGAACTTCTGATAGGGTGTTCACTTCTTGTGAAGGTAAGAAGAAGGAACAACCTGTGTCAAGGCAGATTATTATGAAATGGGTGTCTCAGGCTATTAATTTTTGTTATTCCCACAACAAAACTATTTCAGACAGGGTCAAGGAATACTCTACCAGGACTTTGGCTTCCTCTATGGCTTTTTGGAAAGGGGTGGACTCGAAGTATTCTAGAAGCAGCAGTCCTCTGTAAATAACTTTTGTAAAGCACTACAAGCTGGATTTCTTTTCCAGGTCTAAAACAGCTTTGCTAGGACCATTCTTCCCCTTCCACCTCCCAGATGTCCTAAACTATGGTCCTCTACCCATATAGCTTAGGCTACTGTGGCAGTGATCCATATGATGAACATGGTACAGCTGTGTAAGTAAACCTACCACAATGGCAGATGTTCAAATGATCACTGCCAGAGCCACAGTAGCCTCTCCCTCCCTCCATCCCCCTTGCTTTGTGGTGGGTTTCTTTTTATGCCAGGTGTGGAAATTTTTTTTTGTTGTTCCTAGCAATGTCCAGTCAGGACTCAGCCTCCTGCTATCAGCTGGCATGCAAGCTCTGAAAGTCTTGGAACCAAAACCTGTCTTTTAGTCGGCTCAGCTCGAGCTGTGAAATAGTTTAGGCACATGGAAGCTGGTCAGCTGTTATATCCTTAGCAGGATATAACTTATAATTTTTAGGCTACTGCAGCAGTGATCATTCGAACATCTGCTGCTGCATTAGTTTGGTAGTTTATATTAAATGTTTAAAGATCATAAATGTTAATCAAGGAACGTGGTCACAGTCATGTTTGGAGTAGGATTGCTTCAGTCTCTTCACCTTCATATGAATGAGAACTTAAAACTGCTGATTCAGTTTTCCCCTAAACCCCATCCTTTGAGCTTGTGCATGTTCACCACACTGATCAGTGATGCAGCAGCCTCAGCTATATGGATTATATCCTGCCAAAAGAGCCAATCAGCATCCAAAGCTTCAGGGCACCTTCCACATGCCAAAATTGTCAGGCAGCTCGAGCTGAGCTGACTAAAAGGTGAGTCTGGGTGCCAAGCACTTTAGAGCTTTACTGCTCCTGAAGAGTTCACTCCTTTAAGGCTTTCAAGGACTGATGGTCAGTTTGCTGCTGTTCCTTTGCTGGGCAGATAAGTTCCCTTTGTGGAAGACCCTCCTATTTTCTAAATATTGTTTGAGTTTCATCACTTTCTTGTTCAGGAAAGTTATTTCAAAGCTAGGAGTTTTGTGCTTTAACAGACTATGTCATGAGACTGTATGTTATTTTTAAGTTATGACTGCTCTTTTTCCGTCAGTTTAAAAGCTGTGTACAGTAACTGAAAAACATTTTTGTGGATAAATTGTGTTTATTTTACTTATTTGCGGCTGTGAAAGTGTTTTCATATGCTTTTAGTGTTTTTCTATTAAAACAGTGGAGTTTTAAAGAGTTGTAGTTTTACTGGCATTTGCTCCTTGTCTTCCATGGGTAAAAGGCACCATTTTGAGCTTGACCATGAAACAAACTTCTGGTCCCATGGTCACTCCTTCTTCCAAACACAAAAAGAAAAAGTTAAGCAAACAGCCTTTGCCAACTCAGCAAACTAGCAATTTGCCTCAGCCGCAGTTGTTGTTCCTCAGACCATTCATCATTTACCCCAGATCACTCTAGTACAGCCCCTACAGCATCTATGGACCGGGCGTTAGACACATCTTCTGAGGCTTTTGGGGTCCCCTCAGTGGGCAAGAGTGGGCCAAACTTGTCAAACCAAGGCTTCCCTGTTGTGCCAGAATGCTGTGCCCTTCCCTGGGGAAGCTGCTGCCATTAGTAACATGGTTAGCCCAAATTTTCCAATCAAAAGTAACAGAAAACTTAGCATATGTCTACTTCGCCTCAGATTTCCTTGGATAGGAGTGATTTACTGTGGTGTCTCACAGTTTAATTGAGGCTACTCCTCCTTCTTGTAAGGTAGTTTCTGAAAAAAGAAAAGAGGGATACCGCTTTTCATGAAGAAAGTCAAGATTCTGAATCTTAACAGGAAGATGAAGGGACACTGGTACTGGGGTTTTTATTTATTTGGCATTTGTTTACCAGGAAGGTCTGACTGGGTATGAACCCATTTCCAGCGGAAGTCCGGATTCTCTACAGATTTCTGATTCAGACTCAGAGGAGAGCTCAGTTTCTGATTTTCCCAGTGTGTGTGTGTGTGGGGGGGGGGGGGTCTCTTTCTCTGAGACTATTGTTAGAATGTGCCAGCGTTTTCAGTGGGGAACCCTGAGGTTTCTCAGTCCCTCAGAAAATAAGAGTTGTTACAGAAAGAATTTCCAGTACCTACACCCATTCCTCCTGTTCTCTCTACTTTAGAGGATGTGCATGTTACTGCCTGCAATTTCCTGATAGTTAGCCAGCTGCCTTTAAAGGGCAGATAGGATGTACAAAGTTCCTTAGTCTTTTATGTTTTTATACACTGTTCGCAAACCTGATCCAACGGCTATAGCTTTTGTCAATCCTTCAGCTGCTAAATACTTACTTAATTCCAATCCTACTCTGTTAGTTTGTTCAGACTAATTGTGTAATTATGAGGAATGTTTCATTTGCAGTTTCTTCTTGTCAGGAAAAATCTGTTTTAAATAATTAGGTTTACATGAAACTGCATTGAAAGTACATGATCCATGGGCAGAGATGCTTAAATGGCTGATAAATGAAGCTTGATGGAGGAGTAAGAATGACCATAGGACAGTAACTCACACAAACAGTCCTGAATGGGTGCTGGTTAACTTGTTGGCACCAACTAGAAAACCTTTTCCATTAACTAATATATGATTTTCTAGCAGCAGGCTTTCTAGCTAACATACTAGTTTGAAAAGGGGATATGACCTGGTTCCCCCTTGCTTGTTGATGTACCACATAACTGTGGTATTGCCTGTAATACTTTGAAGTGGTCCTGGGGACCAAAGATGATTTGGAAAGTTGAGTGCTTGCATTTATCTTGGTATCCCACACACCTTGCACTTTTATCCCTCCTGAAACTGCTCTCTAAGCAAAGTCTTAGGCATCTCTGGTGACTGATTGCTTTGCAGCAGGGAAGGAGAAACCAGGATTTAGGGATATTTGCTGTTTCCCCCAAGTGATTTCTCATTTGACAAACCCCAGCACTGGGATTTGAAAAGACAAAGGAAATGGTGCTGGACCAAAGATACTTCAGATACCATTGTATCTTTCTCATATGAAGTCTTGCCAGGGGTGTCATGAGAATCAGATGCCATGAGACCTAAAATCCTGAGGTATTCCCTCGCAGTGACTGAAGTCTGAGTGGAAGAGCTTAGAAATAGATAAGGATATAGATCTACTTTTTATTCTGGATGAAAAGCTCTTTGAACTGAAGTGTCTAGCTGACAATCCTGTGTAATGGATTCAAACAAGACTTTTGAATTTTCTCTTGGAATCTCAACTTGTGTAATACATTCCTCACAAAAATGACAGATTCCTGACACTTTCAAAAAAACTCTAAAAAGATAAGCAAGTCATCTAAATATGGAAAACATGGATGCCCTGTAGTCTGCGATGAGCTATAACTGGAGAACTGATAATGTGATCCACAACGCAAAACCTTAAGAAACGCATGAAGTGTGGATGAAAAGGCATGTGATGGCAAGCATCTTTTAAATCTAATGTTACCAGAAAACATGAATGAGAAATAAGAAGTAAAAGATTGTGAAGAGACAGTATTTTGAAACTGGCCACTATCACAAACAGGTTAAGGAAGGAAAAATCCAGAACTGATCTCCAAGCATTTTCTTTCTTTGGCACAAACAACATCCCTGAATAAAAACTATTTCCAATCTGGGAAGGAAGCATTAGTTTTATCACTGCCTGGAACAGCATGTGTTGAAGGACATGGAGAAATAAAGGAGTCTGGTCTGGTGGATAAGGAATTAGCCTTTGAAATGGAAGGATTTCCTTCCACTGCCATCTGTTACCCTGATGAATGATCTTCTGAACTCATTTGTCTGAGACTATCTGGAAGGGAAAAGGGGCTGACAGAGTGTGTGTGTGTGTGTGTGTGTGGGGGGGGGGGGGGCAAGTTCTCTTAAATACTTATTTTGACTTGTTTGATTGCCCATGGTTTGGGGAGATTCCTGACTTCTTCATGGATCTCTCCTTCCACTTCTTCTTAAGCGTCTGTTTACCTGCATTTTGTTGAGATTGTATTTTGATTTTTGCCAAAACTGTATGAGAGGTTAGATAATTCCTTAGAAATTTTGGAAAAGGAAGGATGAAACATTTTTAGACTCCCTGTAACAACTTAACCCTTTCATCACAATTTTTTCTAACCTCTGCAGCATAGGAAAAAAAAAATAATCTCTATCCAAAGAAGAATTTAAAATCTAATTTTTACATATATGAGGTTCTGAAAATCCAGTCTGGCAAACTTTCTCAAAAGAGTATCAGTGGCAAGAGTTAGTCTTTAAAGATCTGGATATACAGGATGGCAAATGCTAAACTTTTACCAACCGCATTTAAAACTTAGAAACCGGGGATCAAAATCATGTAAAGTTTATCCGGATTCACTAAACTGAGAAATGAAGAATTATTTATTCCCGTTCTAGCAATATAATTAGATAAAATCTTAAGTATAGAGGGGAGTTCCAAGATGGCTGCACACTGAGTAACAGCTTGTTTTTAGCTTTCCCAGTGTGAAAACAGAAACTCAGCAGAGAAGGACAGTAGACTTGTGTTTGTGCGTGAATTTATATAAATGGCTAGTAAGTGCACTGCCTGGATGCCAGGAATAAAAAAATACAGAAGACCTAGAAAAAAATCAGCTACAAAATCTGAGAAAGAAACACTGACCAGGGAGAGTTCTGCAGTTGTTCAACAAAACGTAATGCAACCTTCAGACATGACTTCCAATAACCTACAGGATGATATGACAACTGCATACATTCCTGGCTAAAATAAACAAAACACTGACAGAGTATATTAACACAAACAACAAAAGGCTGGAACAAATGGAAGAAGCTTTAAACAGATATAGTGGGGTTGGGAGGGTGGCCTAATGGTTAAGGTGTTTGCCTTACAAACACAAGGTGGTGGGTTTGAGTCTCACAAGGGATAATTGGCTAGGCTTAAAATGGCACGCAAGGGCAGTTAGTCTAGTATGAATCTATGTTAATCTATGTCTATGTTAAGATACTCAGATGAGATGATAACGCTGCAAAAATCACAGGTCGAAATGAAGAAAAGGCTGGCTGAATATGAGACTGCTCAGGAAGAGATGTTTAAAAAAAAAAAGTATTAGAGGACAGGGCACGTAGTGAAAACTTGAGATTTTCAGCTATACCAGAGAAGCTGGAAGGAACAGACTGCATTAAATTTATGAAAGCACAAATAAGCAACTGGACTGGTATTCCACAGCAAGACTTATTAGTTGAACAGGCACATTGTGTATATGCTCCAAATCTAGCTATAAGAAAGCAACCTAGACTTTTAATAGTAAGGATGCAATCCTACCAGCAGAAAGAACTGATTTTGTCAAAACTGTGGCAGAAGGACAAAATACTAAAAGTAGGTGAGAGCAGAGTATTTGTGTAGAATGATTACTCATTGTACACCAGGCAAAAGAGAAGTAAATTCATCCCTCTATTCAGAGAATGCCAAGACGCAGATGTGAGATTCAAACTTATGTATCCAGCTGTCTTCAAGGTATTCTTCCCTGGAGGGACAAAATCATTTTTTGATGAGGTGCATGCTAAGTAGGAATTACAAAAGTTTGTCCAACACAAACTGAGCTATGAAAAAGAAGGAGATTCAGCTTCTCGCTCCTCTGGTAACAAAGACCACAGCGAGACTGCACCTTTGAAACCTTTTCCAGTATTTCAATGGAAAATGTTGGAGAGAAGGAAGGGAGCAGGAGAGTTGACCAGAAGAATCCAGAGTAAGTTGGAAATGAAGCAGAGGCAGGATTTAGGTGATGGAGAAAAACAGTAACATAATCATTAACTTAATGTGGGATTACAAAGCATTAATTATATTTGTGAAATATGACAGCACAAGAAAATCTGGAAACATTGGACTTCAAAATTTGTTTGCTGAGTGAGGGACTCAAATATATGCTCTACTTCAAGTCATTAATATTTGAAAAATGCTTTGGGGAGGGGAAGAGAGTGGAGAATGCAAAGCTAACTGTAAGTAAAGAAAATACTTTCTTTTCTTAATAGTATTGTATCTGTGTTGCATGGTTTTCTTTGCATGCTATTTTTGGGTGTAATGGAGATTGTAGACAGGTGTTGTTATTATTTTTCTCCCCTCTTCTCTTTTTCTTCTTGTGCAGTTTTGCGAAACATACGCAAAAAAGAAAAAAGGAAGCCTTGTTAAGGGGGCATGACAGAGTTCAGGTTGGTGTCCTTTTTTCATTCTTGCATGGGGAAATGACTGATTAAGGACCTTTGTTTTTTATTATAAGTTTTTTTCTAGCACTTGCAAATAAGTATACTAAGTAGTATTTCTGCAGCTGCTCTTCATGCTTCCATGGAAATAACATGATAAAGAGAAACTGGAGACAGTCTGGTGGAAGGGGATTGGCTGAGAGGAAAGAAGAAAACAGAACAGAAAAATTGACTAGGACATAATGTTCCCTGAAAACAATCAGGGATTTTCCCAGGTGTGATAGCTTTAAAGGTAATACAAAACCAGTCAGACTTGAAGTACAGTTCTCTCTGTCTTTTTTAAATCCAATGGGGATACTAATATAAACAGTTGCTTTTTTTTTTTTTTTTTTTGTTCATCCTTCTTCTCTCTTCTCCTTTGTCCAGTTTTGAGAAATGTAGGCACTACAGTGAAAAAAGAATGAGGAGGGGAGGAGATGGGTCTGGTTAAGACAATATGACAAAAGAAAAATCTGTGTGTTTTTTCCCATGCTTGCATAGGGAAATGACTGGGTAAAAACCCTAGGCATTATCCAGTAACAAGTGTATTACAAAGTATGTAACTGAAAAAGAATATTGAATATTGTAAGGCTTTTTTTCTGATAAACAAGGTACCCTTAGCAATTTTGTGTCTGGTTTGTATGTCACTAGAAGACAAATCTGATAAAGAAAAATGGCTTGGAGACAGTGTTTACTGAAAGCATTCAGGTGTTTTTTCTCAACTGTGAGAGTTATATAGATATAAAAAAATCAAATAACACTTTATAATAGCACAGGCTGTACCATGTGTCTTAGCATGACTAACCTTTCTTTTTGGTTAACTTTAGTCTGTCTGTGTAGCTATCAACTTATGTTCTTATTAGGAAGCAAAAACGCCAACATTTGAAGATGTACATAGTTTTGTGTGTTATTGTAAAGTTCATAGGTTTTAGGAGTTTTTTTTTTTTTTGGAGAGGGTTGTTTGTTCTGTTTGAGGGCTTTCAAAAAAAAAAGTTATGTAAGATGAGACATAGGCGTAAATGTATATGACATGAAACAACTATATAAAAGACCAACCTGCCAAACAGTATATACATGTAACATAAAAATTGGAACTACACATTTAGCAAAAGAGCAGTTATATATAAAAGGTGTTAATAATAACTATATAAGAAAATGATGCTTTCTGTAATGTCTTTCAATCTAAATGGTCTTAGAGATAAATATAAAAAAGAAAGAGTAGTGAACCATATTAAAAAATGTAGAGTACAAGTAGCTATGCTACAGGAGATACACCTGGAAAGAATTGAACATGTGAATTTAATAAAGAAAAGTTTTCAAGATGGTTATTCAGTGGAATGTTTGTGGCAAAGGAAAAGAGAAGTACTTATATTAACTGCAAGAGGACCTCCAATAGTGACAGTGTTCACCCTTCTTCTATCTTCTCCTTTGTCCAGTTTTGAGAAATATAGGCACTACAGTGAAAAAAGAATGAGGAGGGAAGGAGATGGGGGAGAGCAGATGGGTCTGGTTAAGACAGTATGACAAAAGAAAAATCAGTGTGCTTTTTCCCATGCTTGCATAGGGAAATGACTAGATAAAAACCCTAGACATTATCCAGTAACAAGTGTATTACAAAGCATGTAACTGAAAAAGAATATTGAATATTGTAAGGCTTTTTTTCTGATAAACAAGGTACCATTAGCAGTTTTGTGTCTGGTTTGTATGTCACTAGAAGACAATTTGATAAAGAAAAATGGCTTGGAGACGGTGTTTACTGAAAGCATTCAGGTGTTTTCTCATCTGGGAGAGTTATATAGATATAAAAAAATCAAATAACAGTTTTTAATAGCACAGGCTGTACCATGTGTCTTAGCATGACTAACCTTTCCTTTTTGGTTAACTTTAGCCTGTCTGTGTAGCTATCAATTTATGTTCTTATTAGGAAGCAAGCACTTCAATATTTGAAGATGTACATAGTTTTGTGTGTTATTGTAAAGTTCATAGGTTTTAGGAGTTTTTTTTTTTTTTCTGGAGAGGGTTGTTTGTTCTGTTTGAGGGTTTTCAAAAAAAAAGTTATGTAAGATGAGGCATAGGCATAAATGGATATGACATGAAACAACTATATACAAGACCAACCTGCCAAACAGTATATACATATAACATAAAAGGTGGAACTACACATTTAGCAAAAGAGCAGTTATATATAAAAGGTGGTAATAATAACTATATAAGAAAATGATGCTTTCTGTAATGTCTTTCAATCTAAATGGTCTTAGAGATCAATATAAAAAAGAAAGAGTAGTGAACCATATTAAAAAATGTAGAGTGCAAATAGCTATGCTACAGGAGACACACCTGGAAAGAAATGAACATGTGAATTTAATAAAGAAAGGTTTTCAAGATGTTTATTCAGTGGAATATTTGTGGCAAAGGTAAAGAGAAGTACTTATTTTAATTGCAAGAGGACCTCCAATAGTGATAGAAGAGGAAAAAAAGATAATAATGGAAGCTACATAGTACTAAGGGGGTACTGGCTAGGGAGAATGATTACAGTGGCATGCATTTACATCCCCCTAAAACTGCTATAATGGAGCTTAAGAAAATTCTGGGAGAAAGAATCAGCTTTCAGCAAGGAATATTGCTTATAGGTGGAGACTAGAATTTGGTTTCTAGCAGTAAAGATGTGTCTGGGCGTCTAGAAGGGAAAATATAACAAGGGAGGGTAGATTTTTGAAGAAATTTATGAAAATGTTTGGCATGGAAGATATGAATTTAGTACTAGGAGTTCGGAGTGAATTTACATATTATTCACCAAGATACAAAAACTGGGCTAGGTTCGATAGATTTTATATCTCACAGAATATGTGCATTTAATTGAAGGTCTTAAAATGCACCAAATAACTATTTCAGATCATGCACCAAAAATAACTAAAATAAAAACGCAAGGTAATGAAATGAAAATGACACACTGGCACTTTCCCACCTACCGGTTGAAAAGAGAGGAATTTAAGGAATGGGTTGTGGAATTAATTCAGGAACTACTAGAGAAGATAGATTTAGCTTCTGAAAACATAGCTAAGGAGTGGGATACAATTAAAGTGGACTTTAAAACTAGGTTGGAAATAAAAGAAAGGGCGATATGGCTAAACAGTAACAAGAATTATTTAGAGGGAGTGACAAATGTTAAAGGATTGCAAAATAGGGGAATCTCTCAGAAAAACAAAAGGAGCAACTGCAGAATGGTAAACAGAAAATAAGGGATCACCTTGATAATATGCATGAGTTTAGAAAGACTGTTGTTAAGCAACTGATTTTTGATAATAATTTTAGAGCACAAAAACTTCTAGCACAACAACTCAGGCAACAAAAAGTGGAAAGGGCAGTCACCAAGCTTAGGGATCCTATAACAAGGAAGATCAGAAGAGACCCTGTAGAAGTACAAGAAATATTTCTGAAATTTTATGAAAATTTGTATAAAGCAGAGAAATATGAAAATCAAGAAAAGGTACAAATGGAAATGTTTATGGAAGAAATAAATATGCCAAAGTTAGAGGTAGATGAAGCTCAATTACTAACAGGATAGGAAGGGATGAGATAAAAATGGCTATGTATAAGCAATCTACAGGAAAGTACCTAGGAATAGATGGTATTCCTGTGGAAATTTGGAAGTTAGGAGGTGGAAAAAACTGATAAAGACCTGGAAGGTTTTGTTTAACAGTATTTTAAGAGGAGGAGAAGTACCAGCATCCTGGAAAAAGGCGGTGGTAAAAGTAATACCTAAAGAGGGTAAAGATCCACTGGATCCAGCATCAATACTAAACCATGATTATAAAGTGTTAATGTCTATAATGGCTAAAAGAATGGCAAAAGTGATACCAACATTGACAGATATAGATTAGTGTGGTTTTGTGGAGGGAAGGCAAACATTTGACAATATTAACAGGACACTGATGATCCAGAGGGAAGCAGAATGTAAGAAAGTACTACTTTTACTGGTGGGTCTTGATGCAGAGAAAGCATTTGACAGAGTAGACTGGGACTCATGAGCAGGGCAATGGAAGCATTTGCTTTCCCTGATACAATTATAAGGTTGATTAGAAGAATATATGAGGGATTGGAGGAGCAAATTAAAGTGGGTGGGGTCTTCTCCGATAATTTCTGCTTGAGTAGAGGAACCAAGCAGGGTTGTCTGTTTTCCCCTTTGTTGTTTGCATTATATTTAGAACCATTGGCAAAGAAAATAAGGGACTCAGAAATTCAAGGATATGATTGGTATGGCAGTCAGGAGAAGCTGGCTCTATTTGCACATGATATTATTTTATACATGATAAAACCAGAAAGGGACATTACAGTGTTGTGGAACATTTTAAGACAGTTTCAAATATTCTAAAACAAAGGCAATAGCAGTAAATTATGTACCCACACATGAACTGGTCCAACAATATTCATATTTATGGAGACATGATAAAATGAAGTATTTAGGAGTATGGATCAGAAATGACTTTGTGGTGGCAGCTACGGATGTGTGGGAAGAGACTAAACAGAAGGTAATACAAAAACTGAGAAACTGGAAGTTTTGTTATATGGATAATGATACTAAGATACAAGTCAGTACAATGTTTTTAGTCCATTTAGTCTTATACACAGGTCAGGCATACTTTTATCAACTGGACAAGTTGTGGATAGCAATTAAAAAAGAGTTGTGGGATTTTATCTGGGAAGGGAAGACAGCAAGGGTCAAGTGGGATAAGCTGACTCTACCAATAGAACAAGGTGGACTAGCATTATCTAATTTGAGGGAGTATTTTTAGAGCAACAATGTTAAGGCTCTTGTACATAGCACAAGCAGAAAGCTATAATTCAAAGTGGAAAGAATGATGCTGACACAGGGAGGAAGCTCAAGAAATAAGGAGAGATTAGAACTTTGGATGCAGACACTTACAGAGAACAACCAAAATCATACAGAGTATTACATTCATAAAATAGCAGGGAGTATTCCAAGAAACAAACCAGCACGAGAATGGAGAAAAGAGATTTTGCCGATAGGGTTGACTGTTGTCAGGGATACAGATAATAGGCAAGAGGGGGATGGAATTTACTGGAGAAAAATGGCAAAGGAACCAAGGTATTAGGAGGAAATAACTAGAAAGGGAAAAGTAATAGAATGGGAAGAGGACAAGAATTTATTTGGACTGGAGATTAGAGACGGCCTTCCCTATTTAGGATTGATATCACAGTATAGGCAAAGAAAAAGAAATAGGGGGCTCCTAAATGAAAAACCAGCACTGGTAGAGTTTCTAATGGAAGCTAGAACAGAAGCTGTTGTTAAAAAAAGGAATAATTAGTAAAGTATATAAAATATTGCATGATAATTATAAGAATAAACCAGAGGAGTTTAGAAAGATTGGGACGAGAGATTGGATAAGCAATTCACAAAGAGACAATGGGGGGATATATGTATATCTCCCAAATATGCAATAAAGTCTAGATTTCAGGATCTTTGTCTGGAAGTGTTTTACACGGGTATTTTTATATCCCAGTAGACTCCATAAAGAATTTTTCCTCAGTTGGATAGCAAATGTTGGAGGTGTGATGGGCAAGAAAGAGGTAGCTAGGAACATATTTTTTGGAAGTGTGATGACCTGCAGACTTTTGGGATTCCCTGCGGACTGCTCTGTTGGAGATGCTGGGTGAGCAGACTGAACTGAATGGGGAGATGATTTTTTTTTGAGTTATGCTACAGAATTGGAATTGCCTAAACATAGTAAAGCCTTGCTGAGTCTAGAAAATAGAAATCAAAGTCTAGACCAACTTTACTAGAAGAAGTGAATACAGTAACATAGATAAAACAACTGGAATTTTGATCTTTAGAAAAGGGAAGGAACAAACTACATTGGAAAAAATTGGTATTGTGGGAACAATATATGCAGAGCAGGAACAAGGTTTAAGAGACAGGATTTGAATGAGCTATATATTGCTTAAACGGCAATGACTGGATGGTTGATAAGTGATGTATAATGTTTACAACCACAGTTGTTTCAATGGTGTCTGTGATGTAAACTGTTTGTAACTAAAGTGATATCATTTTGTATGTTTTTCATTTATATAAAGGTAAGACTGCCTCTGTCATATATGTGTAAATTTAAAAAAGATGTTTGGAAAAAAAAAGTATCAGTGGCCATAGCACTGGCAGAAGTATCAAACGTATCAAATGAGTCATACACAAACTCTAAACCTTGACTCGTGACCTGTACAATGGAAGAAACTAAATTAGTTGAAGCAGATTTTCCCTCATAAGAATAAGCTGCATACTTTCACAATGAGACAAAATAAACTTTTAACATATGAGCCTGACAATTTAAGACTCTAAAAATCAAAGCTGCAGAAGTGTACATTTTTTTTCCATATTTATCAATAATCTTCCCATCATTGTCAGAAAGAGTAGGATTGGAATTAACTAAATGCTTAGCAGGAGTAAGATTAACCAAAACTATTGCTGATGGGTCATGTTTGGGATAAGAGTGCAAAAACTTAAAAGATTGTGGAAGTTCATACATTCTATCTGCCTTTTTAGGGGCAGCAAGTTGACCATCAGGAAAACTGCAGACAGTGACACACACATCCACCAAAGCTGACAGAATTGGAGAAATGGGTGAAGGTTTTGGAAATTCCTTCTGTAAATATCTCATAGTACTTTCTGAGGGACTGAGAAACCTCAGTGTTCTCCTACTGAAAACACTAGCACATTATGGAAGGTCTGTCAGAGAAAGAGAAACCCTCAATCAGAAAATTGAGGAGAAGACCATGTACCTGTTCATTCATCTTCCTGTGTGGATTCAGAATCTTGAATCTCTTCAGGAAAAGAGGCACCTCTCCTTCTTTTACCAAAAAACACCTTATAAGAAAGATCAACAACCTGAATTAAACCCGCAGCCAGACCCAGTAAATTACTCCGGTCTACAAGCTGCAGTAGATGCATGCTTAGTTTTCTGCTTTACCTAATGCCAGCAGCAGCTTCCTCAGGGATAGGCATAATACTCTGATCAAAAAGAGATGTCTTCCCTGATTCCTCTTTCATGGCCAACAAGACTGTATATCCCTTGCCCACTAAGGAGAACCCCAACACCCATACAGGGGGCAGCTAACCCCCGGTCCATAGTAACTGTAGGTGCTACACCAGAGAGACACAGAGAAAAAAAGATGAGTGGTCTGAGGAACAAGCTATGGCCACAGCAGAGTCACCCATCTGTGGCTGAGGCAAACTGCTAGCCCGTTGTGGTGGCAAAGGCTGCTGTCTTAACTTTTTGCTTTTATTCCATGGTCAAGCCGAAAATCGTATCTCTTTCCCAAGGGAAATCAAGCAGCATAAGCTGGTAAAAATTTAAAGTATGTAAAAGTCACTTTTTTCATAAAAAAACACAGTAAAAAGCAAAATGAAACAAAGTGTCAGCTCCAAAAAGTAAAATAAACACAATTTCCCCACAGAAAAATGGTTTTGAATTATTTTAAACAATGTTTAAACTGAAAAGAAAAAAGCCCACTCCCATTTAAAAGTACAGTTAAAGCCAGTGACAGTCCATTAAAACACAAACTCATAGCGTAAAAACAACTTTCCTAAACAGGAAAGTACAATAAAATAAGAATTATTTAATGTGGAAGGTTTTTCTCCACAGGGAACTTATCTGCCCAACAAAGGAACATCACAAGCTAACTGTCAGTTCCTACTGCAGCAGTGATCAATATGATGAACATGGTAAATTATCCTGACTCTGGTTTAAAATGACATTTTACAAGATTTCCTGTGTGCTAAATAATTAAATGCCACAATGACTAACATAAACTTTTTCTTAATATTAATTTAGTAATCTTATAATTCTTATCACAGGATTAAGTTACCAGCAGCACAGCTTTCCTACTTTGATTAGACATGCTACATGGATTAGGCTTGTGTGTATAATAAAGTTCCTGTCTATCCAAGGGTGTTTTATATATACTGTCCGGCTTTTTATATGGGTCTATATTACAACGTCGAACTCACAGGAGTCCGAACATTGTAATATCGTACCCAAATGTTCGAAACACGGAAATGACAAAGCCACGGAACACAGATTTTTTTCCCAGGGAAAAAAATTGGTGGGCCGTTTTCGTGCTTTGCTATTTCCTCCACTGTGGTGCGATCTCGGAGTTGGTATATTTAAGTAGGGGGGGCGAAGTGTAGATGTTTTTTTTTTTGTACTGGAACAGCAATTTTTTTCCCTGAGGAAAAAAAAATCGCTGTTCTGTTTTCTGACTTTTTGGGTTTTGAACTTAACAGTTCGATATTACATCGTTCGAACTCCTGTGAGCTCGACGATGTAATACAGACCCTTTTTATATGTACAGACTGTATATTAGGTGACTAACTTTAACTTTTAAAATGCTCCAGTTTGCATCAAAGAGCCTCACCATTTTTCTGCATCTCTCTGTTCAGGTTATGAGAGATTCCACTTAAAAGACTTGAAAAATTCAGCCATAACAGAAATGTTTTCTGGGGAAGACACTGAGGGGAAGAAGCTTCTCTATCAGAATCTCGAGAAAAAGAAGAGTGTATCTACTCGCTATAAAAATCTTTCTCATCAGAAGATGTGTCAGTGGAAGGTGTTAAGTTTTGTTTTCTGTTTTGAACTTTCATAGATTGTTGCTCTACCAATAGAATTTCTTATTGCTCTAGCAATAGAATAACATCAGCTCAATGAAGAGTACCAACTTAGCTCCCTGCTATTTTAATGTGGTTTCTTGAACAATAATAAAATAATTCTCTGGCAAAGGATTTAAAGTCAAAGGATGATGGAACCAATTCAAAAGTCAAATCAGATGACGGAGACGTGCAGTGGAAATCCCACCCTCACAAATAATCAGGGGAGTACAAGACTCACCCTAAACTGAAATGCTTAGACTAGCATGGTCTCAGAGTACACTAATGTAAGTATTTTTTAAAGTGTTGCTCACGTACTGCTTTTTGTCAGCACAAACGCAGATGAAGACAATTTTGGTATTTTAGAAAATAATTGCATATCTCTGTGTATGACACTCATTTGAGAGAAAAAAAATGTACCATACTCTAAAACACTGGAAACTTTTATTTTCTTCATCACAATGATTTAGTTCTGCCTGGTTTAAAAACTTTTTAATGAAGAGGATGTTACAAATAGTAAAAATCATCAGAAACACAGAAATGTGTGGTGAAAATACTGGAAATAAACTACTGTGCTCACAAATTCATATTTATTTAAAGTATGATGATGAATAAATGGTAAATAAGCACAAACCACTAAAACCTTATGGATAAGGGCAGCATATAAATGTTATTCTTGTATCTGGGTTATTTGTACTTAAAATATAAGGGCTAAAAACTTATGGGAATGTATGGCTAAGCATTTAAAGATCCTCATGGATCAACAGATGAAGGGTTGGCAATACAACACGAACAAATGGGAATAAAGGTCAGTGAGTAATACTTCAGAAGACTAAAACTAATTCTGACCAGTGCCTTGACATCTAGGAATAAAGTCCAAGCTATAAATCACTTTGCTCTTCCTGATTTAACTTAACAGTTTTGGACAGAATGACAGGCCTCAAAAAGTACTGGATTAGTTGGATATGAAAATAAGAAAAATGCTTCATGCTTATCAAATGATACATAAAGATCAGTGTATGCCAAGATTACATATTCTTCACTCCGAAGGAGGTATGAGCTTCCTTGAAATTGACTAAATGTACAGACCTGCAATCATGGGACTGCATACATATTTTCTGACTTCATCAAATCCAAACATAGTGAAAGTTATAAAACATGAGGAAAAAAAGTTTAAGATGACATCTTTGCTTTGTTTAACAGAAACATTTTGGAATTAAGTGGGAATGGAAATCAAACAAAAAGCAGACAAAATTTAGATAGCAACTGAATGTGCCATATAACAAAAGAAAGAATATAATGAAAAGGAACAGACAAGAAAGAAACAATACTGGAAAGTCAACAAAGAATAGTGGCAAGTACAGACAACTTCTGGAAGAACCTCATGTTAACTAAGACTTGACATAGGAATGGTGAAGGAGAAGTAAACTGAAACCAAAAGATGAAAGGTTGACAATGATGTTCCAGAACAGTGGAGTATGTACATGCTGGTTTACAAAATACATTGAAATGTTGGGAGAAAACAGCAACTGCAGGTTCTGTAAAACCTAACTGGAAGGAAATAGCTGCACAACTCATTGCTCTGTGTGATGCACTCATGGTAGAGGGTCTGTATACTGATAAACACAATAATGCGGTAAGACTGTTGCATTGGGAATTGTGCAAACAAATGAAATATAGAAGTAAATGAGAAGCACTAGAAACATGACACACAAAGCATTATGGAGAATGATCGATCCAAAAAACCCCCAAAACTGCATGTATGTATGTATGTATATGTATATATATATATATATATATATATATATATATATATATATATATATATATACACACACACACACACACACACACACACACACACACACACACACACACACACACACATATAATAAACAAATGTTCACCATTCAGTGTTTTAACAACCAGTTACGTTGGACCAGAACTAATGTAAACATCATTTCATGCCCCTTTTATATCATAGAAATAAAATCAATACCAATTAACATCATTAAATTAAACCCATTTCTCAATTGAACTAGAATAATCAATATCAACATTGTAGGTAAATAAATTTTAAACCCACAATAAGTTAAAATATAGTTAGTAAACAGAAACACTCATCTGTAACCCAGTATACAAACAAATATTAAAAACTATTTAAGTATAGAGGTATGGCTTGGATGGCAAGCTGAATGCAGCAGACTTCTTGAGCTCTGCAGAATTAATTTCTTCTTGACAGGATTCTTTATTTGATATCACCAACAAAGACCTGAAACTACTAAAATCAAATTCTGGAAGTCATAAGCTACAAGTTGGTGTCATTTTTAAGCTAAAATTTTCATATTTTCCTGTCAAACTTTCAAACAGAAGGGTCATTGAAACCACATTCACAAAGGAAGATGAGCAGGTCCAAATTTCCGCAAGCAACTTCAATGAGGAAAGAAATACAGGTGATCCTTACTACAGTTCAAGATTTGGTGGGTAAAACAGATAAATTAAACTTAAAAGTCAACAATATAAAAGAAGATACAACCAAACAGATAACCTTATTAAATGAAGTCCTTAAACAACAAACTGCCCAGATTGCTGTATTGGAAGATTCTGTAACAGATATAGACTGCAGGTTAATAGAAAGAGAGAAAAACATAGACTTTCTTCTTCAAGAAAACACAAGACTCACTGAAAAGATAGACAACACTGAGAATAGAACCAGGAGGAACAACATAAAAATCTATGGCATCTCAGAGGAGATGGATGGAGGGACAATATGATTAATTTCCTGACTTCTTGGATTCCTAAAATCCTAAACCTACCTGAAGCACTATCCTTCGGGATAGAAAGGGTACACAGGTCTTTAACTTCAATGTCTGTATCCAGTAAAAACAGCTGTCCAAGATCTATTATTGCAAGATTTATCTCAACTCAAGGCAAAGATCTTGATTTAAGAACTGCTTGGTCCATTGCTTCATTAAAAATTGGAGACCAAACTATCAGATTTGACAAAGACTTTCACCTCTTGTAATGTCCAAAAGAAGAGCATGTGTCCCTCTAATAAAATCATTAAAAAAGGAAGGAATAAAAGCACAACTCATATTCCCAGCAATAATAAGACTATCCCTGCCACAAGGAAAGAAAACTTTTGACTCTCTCAAAGAGGCACCCACATTTTTCCAAAAAAAGAACCTTTTAAGTCAACCTGAACCCGTGGATTCTTCAATGAACTTAAAAAGACAAGCCTCAAAAAATGAGTAGACTATTGAAGAAAAAAGAAACCCACAGACAAATTATTGCACATAACTTCAGATTTCATGCACATTTTTGTTTTCTCCCTTCGAAATAATGTGGAATCATACATGGATGGTAATGTAACTTTTCTGACTCCTATTATCTTTCTCACAGCAATGCTAACTTTATAAACAATATATATTACTCAAAATTCAAGTAAATCAATATCTTATCCACCTGCAAACTACTATTTTATACTTTTATCTCTTTATATACATGGCATAACATTAGTGAAATTGTATAAAATCACTTACTCATTTCGGTACTTACGTATTATCGCAACCAGATTTTCGTGGTTGCAAAAATAGCATACATCAACTGAACTGAAGCCATGCAACACTGTTAAGTGTTACTGAAAGTCCTTACTGCTCACGAAAAAATGTGGGTTACCTTCAGGAAGAGCAGAAAGTTTATAAATCCTCTTCCTGATTTGCGTGCTGTACAGAAAGAGGCTTTAATTGTCAGGGCTGGCACAGTATACGCTGAATTCTGCAGGACTGTAAAACAGGTGTAACAGCAAGTTTAACAAAGTGCCCCTATTATATTATGCCGGTTACATATAACAAATGTGATTTATTACTAAATAAACGCAGACCACAAGGTATGCCAGACTTCACAAAAAGTAAGGGTTCTGACTCATCAACGACTACTGCTGTCAGTAAGTAACAGCAAAAAAAAAAAAAGGCCGGTAAATACTAACTCCAGGAAACAACAGAAGGTCATTGTAACATCTTTCATCCCTTGGGCTCTGCATTTTGCTATTAATAAATCAGGTTTGTGAAATTTTAGCCACATAATATAGGGACGGATTTTAACACTGGCCCTTACACCGCTTTTTACAACCTGGAGCAATCTGTACTTACACATTCCATTTCACAGTACGATAGCAGCCATGACTTTTCAAGCATGTGACTGTAATGCCCACAAATCAGGCAGAGGATTTCATAAATTGTTTGTCCTGAAGGTAATCCAAACATTCTCATCAGTAATAAGGACTTTGAAGGACATGTTACACTGTTTCATGCCCTTGTTTCACTTGAATTTTCCGAATTTCGCAATCGCAAAAATCTGGTTGCGATAATACGTAAGTACCCTCATTTCATATATTTATATTTCTTTTATATCCTATACTTATTTCATCATGTATGTGCCTTCCCTTTCTGTTTTAGTCCTAGTGTCATAGTATGTAATCACTGCAGGAGAGGGAAATGCTTACTGTGTTACTGTTAAGTAATTAAAAAGAAAGTGGTGACATTTTATTATTATATATACATTACTTCTTAACTGGACTTCTGCAATGTGGTCCATTTAGCTAATGTATCTTATAGGTTGGTAATTTGGAGCCTTTATTTTAAATATTCATAATTTTACAAGTTATGCTTAAAAGCTTCACTTCACTAGAAAATTCCCGCCTACTTACTTTTTTGATGGAATTTTGACAACTTTTATGAGAAGCTCAAGCTTCTAAAGGCTTCAGTTAGCTCACAGATTCATGAAAAAAAAATCTGTGCTGTCTTCCAGGAAGTAGGCATGACCTCTGAACCTGTTTCTCCTCACTGAACTCTAACAGCCAGTCAGATTCAAAAATGACTGTTTGAACTGTGTTTTCATTCATTTAGCAATTATTTTTTATCTAAAATGTCTTATAAGAATATGTTTTACTGCAAATAGTGATCTATTTAACCTGAATTACATTTACATTGAAATAAGAATTACAAATATGTTTCTGAGAGTGACAATTTTAAATGCATCTTTTTTCCTGTCTGCTTTAATGACATTACAGTCCTGTACTTCCTCATAGCAACAAATAATTATTAGGCTTAATCAACTTATCTCAGTCTGTTTAGATAAAATGAATTTTAAGAAATTGTATACAGCTTCATGTTCTTAGTTCATGCATACATAGTATATTAAATTGAATTGTTCCTTTTGTATGTTTTTAATGTACATGCAGATGTACTACGTGTTTCACTGTTGCAGTCATCACATTTGGGTTATCTGCCTGCAGGTAGCCCTCAGCCGGCCTGAATACCAGAATCGTCAGATGCTGTCGCTTCTTCCATGACGTCAGGTCTTCAGGGGTAAAAAACATGCAGCCGACACCATTACCCCAGTCTTTCTTGCCGTGCGGTACCTGAAGCAGAAGCAGTTCACAAGTGCCTCCTGAAATTTTCGTTTTCGAGTTTCAGACCTGAAGTCTTTAAAAAGATAAGTACCTCATTGGGGATCCTTTTTTCTTGCTCTACCGATGTCAGAAAAAATTAACAACTGTCTTGCCTGTGGAAAGCAAATACCTCATAGAGATTTTCATTCTTACTGCGTTATCTGTTTAGGCCCAAACCACAACGTCCCTCGCTGTCGGTTTTGTGCCTTGTTCAACGCCAGAACTATTCATCGTCGGGCTATTTTTGCAGCTAAATACTTTCGTTTTCAATCTCCGTACTCCGACATGGCTTCATTACGCCATCGGACTACTGATCTTCCAAAAAAACACAAGGATAAAGACAGAGACAGACCGCTTAGGTCCAAAACTGCTGACAACGCTACCATTAAGCTAGTCGCCAGTCCGCCGGTACTCAGTGAGGTGCTTTCACAGCCTCTGATACCCGCTACTACTGATTCGCAGGCCTCTACTGAGACCCATTCGGAGTCCGGTATGCCGCAAGATGCTTCTTCAACTAGGGAACCTGCGGATGTCTCTACCTTGGATGGGTCTGGAGCCGCTGTGCAGGCACCGGCTTCTGAGAGTGTATTCAGGCCTACGGATTTTCATATTAAACCGACAACTTTATTTCAATCTAAGAATTCTGAATTCCTTAGGCCTAAAGCTCATACTAAGCCTAGAAAACCGAAGACCAAAGCGCATTCTCAGGCCCATATGCCTCAAAAACAAATGATTAGAATGGCGAAGACCTTACTAACTTAATTAGCGGAAGCCAGCCTCCCCCCTCTAAGAGACCTAGAACTAATTTTCTTTCTGATTCTTCTGATGAGGAATCTGAT
Source organism: Protopterus annectens (assembly GCF_019279795.1). Taxonomy (NCBI): domain Eukaryota; kingdom Metazoa; phylum Chordata; order Ceratodontiformes; family Protopteridae; genus Protopterus; species Protopterus annectens. Next base: position 1,849,131,538 of record NC_056726.1, read on the forward strand.
ATATCTACTCCTTCTGACTACCAGGATTTACCCTTATCTACTTATGAGGATTCTGATGCAGAGGATTCCATTCCCTCTGCTTCCCCTCCAAAAGATTTTTCTTTTGGTGAAACTTGCATACCCTTAGGGAGCATTTCCGCTGGGAAAGCCAGGACTTTTCACAGTCCAAAAAGAGATTCAGGGGATTTTTAAACCTGCCTCAACACAGGCCTCTAGCTATCCCTCCTTTTCTGGAGATTGTAGATAATGTTTTCTTGGAATCCAGCCTTACCCCAGACAAGTTGCCTCCTGCTCCCAGGAAACCTGACAGGTACAACAGAGTACCTGACTCTCACAAATTCCTGTTCAAGAATCCTACTGCGGATCCAGAGACCATTTCCCAAGGACCAAAAGGCATTAAGGCTACAACTGCCAAAAATCCTACCCCTTCTGATAGGGATTCTAGAGCTTTAGACAGATGGGGTAAGAAGGTATATACTTCTGCTACTTTGGCCATTAGGGCTTTAAAGTGCCAGTTTCATATGTAAAAGTATCAGCAGCATATTATGGGATTGATTAAACAGAAAATTATACTGATTCCTGACTGTGCTGAACACAAGGATTTACAACAGTTAATGCATTCTGCTGACCAAGTAGGTAAACATACTTTGCAATGTGGTTTTGATGTTTTAGAAGCATTATGCAGGGCTGCTGTTACTGGTTCTGTACTTAGAAGGCATGCTTGGCTTAAGGAACAAAACTTGCCAGATCATGTTAAAGCTAAATTACTGGATGCACCCTTAAACCAAGAGCAGCTTTTTGGCAACAAAGCAGAAAAAGTCCTCAAAAGGATGGAGGAAAAAGGTAAATCTATGCAAACGTAAAGATTTCTTACAAGTACAGCCAACTAGATTCAGTAGACATTGGCCTTCAAAGAACTGGTCCTTTCCAGTCCCTTCCAGGCCTTCTCAGTCCAAACCCAGGAGCAGCAGACCACCAATACTTCAGTCTCAGGCTATGCACAGATCTAAGCAGTGGGGGGCCCCCACTTCCAAAGCAGGGAGTAGTAAGCCACTTCCCTATGGAAAAATGGCACAATGACTTATCGTTAACTCTTCCAAGCCTTGCTCAACTACTTGCTCCCTCAGGAGGAAAGCTCGCCCTGCATGCAAAAAACTGGGAACTCATTACCCAGGACAAATGGGTTTTAAACATAGTTTCCCTATGATACAGATTCCACTTCCACTCACTCCCAACCCCAAGTGGATGGCCAGACCTCCCCCCAAACCAGTAGGCGAAGGCGCAAAAACAACTACTCTCTCTCCTCAGTATCAGGGCTATTCAACCTGTCCCAGCAGAACAAAGGGGACAAGGTTTTTATTCAAGACTGTTCCTGGTTCCCATAAAAGAGACCTCCTGGCGTCCTATCCTGGACATTTCTATCCTCAACACCTTTCTGGTGGTTCCAAAATTCAAAATGCTAACTCTTCAACAGCTTCTTCCTATGCTAGCCAAGGATGCCTGGCTGGCAACTCTAGACTTAAAAGAAGCTTACCTGCACATCCCAATAAGGGAATCCTGCAGAAAATACCTACACTTCAGGGCAGGCTCCATGCACTATCAGTTCTCTGCACTTCCCTTTGGCTTATCTACTGCACCCAGGGTATTCACAAAGTGCCTAGCTCCAGCAATTGCATTTTGCAGGCAGAGAAATATTCAGATTTACCCATACTTGGACGATTGCCTGATTCAGGCAGAGTCAGGGCTTTCTATTTCAACACCTAGCATTTGTAAAGAGACTTCTAACTTCTCTGGAGTACACCATCAACAAGAAGAAATTACACCTATTACCCTGCCAACAGATTGTATTCCTGGGAGCAAGCTTGAGCACAACTTCCCAGATGGCATTCCTCACTCCAGAGAAACAAGTTCATTGCCTACTTCAAACTACTGGCCACAAAAACCCAGCTATCTGCAAGGAAAATCATTCAAGCCCTGGGTTTCATGGCCTCTTGCATTCTGTTAATTCCATATGCAAGACTGCATATGAGGAAACTTCAATGGTATCTAAAAAGTCTATGATGTCAATATTCTCGGGACCTGGAAACAATGATTCCTATCATTCCTTGTCTAATGGCAGAGTTCCTTTGGTGGGCAGAGGCCTGCTACTACAACAAGGGACTCTCTTTCACTCTAGCCCCTGCCGCCCAAACCCTAACAACAGACGCATCAGACTATGCATGGGGGGCTCACATGGCAGGGCAGGGCAGTGCATTTAGGGCAAATGGAACCCAAAACAGATGCACCTGCATATCAATGAAAAAGAAATGTTAGCTTTACAGAATGCTCTGACAGCCTTCAAAGACCTTATTCTTCCAGGACAACTATTGGTAAAGACAGACAACATCACAGTTATGTGGTACATAAACAAGCAGGGGGAAACCCATTCCTACCCACTCTGCAGACTAGCCATGGCTCTGTGGAACACAGCCTTGAGCTACCAAGTGAACCTACAAGCTCATTTCCTGCCAGGCAAACTAAATTCACTGGCAGATGACTTAAGCAGAAATCTCATGGACCCACACGAATGGAAACTGGAACCCAAAATATTCAAGCTCTTGAGGTGCAAATGGGGGACACCAGAGGTAAATCTGTTTTCCTCCCCTCAGAACTACCAATTGAACAAATTCTGCACCAGAACTCCCCACAGTCAAGCTTGGAAAGTGGATGCCCTGTCCTTTTCCTGGTAAAGCCTCTCAGTTTATGCCTTTTTCCCCTCTGCCTCTCCTCTTGAAGGTTCTACTAAAGATCAAACAGGACAAGCCAAGGACACTACTGATTGCACCAGACTGGCCATGCCAGCACTGGTACCCCCTTTTGCGCAGTATGACAATGCTACAACCTTGGCAACTGCCTCAGACCCCTTCCCTGCTGTCCCAGCAGGTGGGCCAGATTCTGCACCCTCAGCTTCAAACCTTCAACCTTGCTATTTTCCTGAGCTCAGCTCCAGCAACCCTCAGTAAGCAGGTGCTGGACGTCATTCTTGAGGCAAGGAGGCCTGGTACTAGAAAATCCTATTAAGAAAAGTGGAAAAGATACTGTTCTTGGAGCCAGGCTCAGGGGATGGGTACAACGGTGCCCAACTTACCTCATATTCTAGATTATTTAACATAAATGCTCCACAAAGGCCTATCCTTCTCTTCAATTAAGATTCATGCCTCTGCCACATCAGCACATTATAATACTGAGCCACCCATCTTCTCTCATCCTCTGCTAAAACAATTCCTTAGAGGGGCCAAAAATTTAAGACACCCCCCCCCACCAGGAGAGCTCCCACTCCAGCCTGGGACCTTAACTTTGTATTGGAAAAACTCACCCCCCCCCCCTTTGAACCAGCTGCTACAGCAGAGCTGAAATTCCTTTCTTGGAAAACCGCTTTACTTCTAGCCATCATTTCAGCAAGAAGAGTGTCTGAACTGAAGGCCCTCATGACAGTAGAACCTTTCATTATCTTCCATGCGGACAGGGTTTCCCGCAGGACTAATCCATCCTTTATGCCCAAGGTGGTGTCTAATGTGGCTCTAAACCAGTCCATTCATTTGCCTACTTTTTTTCCTAATCCTCAGAATAAAAGGGAAAGTATATTGCATTCTATGGACGTACACAGACAGCTCAGATTCTATTTGGACAGGATTAAGCCTCTCAGAAAACCCGAATAGCTGCTAGTTAGCTTTGCTGCAGGGGCAGCGGGGAAGGCCATTTCAAAGCAAACCATTTCCAAATGGATAGCATATTGCATCCATTTCTACTACAAACACCATGGAAAACCTACCCCACAGGGGATAAGAACTCATTCCACCAGGGCTGCATCTACCTCTACTGCATTTCTCAGAGGAGTCCCTACCAGGGACATCCTGGAAGCTGCAACCTGGAACTCTGTACATACTTTTACCAAGCATTACCACCTGCCTATCTTTTCTAAATCCAGAGCTGGATTTGCCACAGCAGTCTTACAGGGCCTTGTTGCTAGCCCTAATGCTCTTTAACTACCTCCACCCTTCCTTAGCTTTGGGAATCAACCTAAATGTGATGACTGCAACAGTGAAACACAAAGAACATAGTACAGTTGTGTACACTTAGCATAAATGCAGATGTTTGCGTGTATACACTGTTGCAGTCCTGGTTACCCTCCCTCCAGCCCCCGACTTCTCTTGACTTGTACCTTTCCTTCTTGTTTGGCGTATACTATATCATGTGTATTTGCTTTCTGCTGGGGGTGTTCCATACCATATAATTGCTTCCTATTGTGGGGGCACTTGACATCTGGGGCAAGAAAAACTGATGTAATGGCATCGGCTGCATGTTTTATACCCCTGACGATCTGACATAATGGAAGAAGCAACAGCATCCGACGCAGAAATCCAATGACTCTGGTATTCAGGCCGGCTGAGGGCTACCTGCAGGCAGATAACCCAAATGTGATGACTGCAACAGTGAATACACTCAAACATCTACATCTATGGTAAGTGTACACAACTGTACTTTTCCCTTCTGCTTGCTATTAACCTGCAGTAGCTAGGAATGCCCACTAGATGTCAGGAGAGGGTTAGTTTGTGGCTTCTATGAGAGATATAGTAAGTGGATATAGTTTATCCATGCAGCAAGTTATTAAAATATACAGTTTTATACAGTTTTTAAATTGTCCATAACAGTTTTAAAAATGTATTTGTCATAATTAATCAAGGAAAGCACTTTTCAATTTTACTTATAATAGCAGTTTCCATCAAATGATAATATTTAACATTATATCTATTAATGTCAATGGGTTGAACAACCCTCTGAAAAGGAAGTGTCAACAAATATTTAATGCTACATAAAGCAGATTTTGCATATATTCAGGAATCCCACTTAGTAACAAAAGATCTAAACAAATTAACTTTTAAGGATTATAAGATTGTGGTAAGTTCAAACTACAACCACAAAAGAAGAGGTGTTCTAATTTTACACAAAAATTCAATGAGAATTCCAGAAATAGTTGACTCATACTCAAACAATGATGGTATGCTTGCTTTAGTCATACTAAAACTAGATAAAAAGGTGTACACATTTGCAAACACCTACTGGATACCTCGTATTGGGACTAAAACTGTGGAAAAACATTAAAGTCTAAAGGTGAGTTACTATTAGCAGGTGATTTTAATTGTATCCTGTCCCCCAATGATACCACAAGCTCTAAGCCCTTCAAGATGTCCCCTGTTGCCAAGCACTTGAACAACTACATAAAAGACAGAAACCTAATTGACAATGACGGTATAAAAATATTATCCTCCCTGAAGTATTCTCACTACTCTTACAGATTTGGCACACAGGCTAAAATAGACAAAGTCTATGTAACCAGTTCTTTACTGGTCAAAACTGATAATGTAATGCTAACATCATGCCCTATGTCTGACCACAATGCTATCACCTTCAATGTAACACATAATACTGTCCCCTTAAATCTCTGCCAAAGATTACCTGCTTATCTAGTAACATTACAAGGATTTAAAGAATGGTTTCTAGATGGAATAAAGCTTTACCTAGATGCCAATAATACTGGAGAGGTTTCAGATATTATCCAATGGGACACTTTAAAGGTAGTCTTACATGATAAAGTCAAAAGTTGGTATATAAATAAAAGGAAAGAGTGGGATAAAAAACTGGTAGACATACAAAAAGAAATTGATGAACTAAAACTTGCATCAAATGACACATCTGCATTAGCTGACATGTAAACTGAACAAGGAATATCAGGATAACATGCAGCATAAAATATCAATAAATCTGGAAAAAATCAGATTACAATCCTACTCAATTAATTCCAAGAGTATGCACAGGATTGCGATTAAATCTAAATATTTAAATGAAAAAAGTCATATAAAAGAAATAATACACACTAAAATAATCAGACTATCAAAATAAAATATCTAAAAAAAATCTTTATGTTTTCAAAACAATTACAAGAATATTAATAATAATAACTCATCTACAAGTGATAAAAGTATAGACAACTTTCTTGCTAATAATATTCAAAGGAAGCTATCCAAACACAATATTAATAACACAGACAAACCCTTTTCCTTTAAAGAATTAAAGGAATAAATAAAAAATCTTAAGACAAAAAAAGGCACCAGGGCTGGATGGTCTAATTCTGGAATTTTACAAACTCTTACCTGATAGCATCTTGAAATTCTTACTCAATGCATTCCAAGAAGTTAAAACTAGAGCAAACATCCCTCCCTCATGGAAATATTCTATCATCTCTACCATCTTAAAACTAAATAAAAAGCCCAACATCATACAGGGCAATTTCTTTACTTAACATCGATTACAAGATATTTATGTCTATCTTAGCAGACAGATTAAATAATATTCCTTCAATATTAATTCATGAAGACCAAACCGGGTTTATCAAAAACAGAAAGGAACAAGCCAATGTAATTAGATTACTGTCCTTAACAGACTTAGCAAACAAGAAAAAAAATTAGCTTTCTGTTTTAAGCCTTGATATAAAGCTTTTGACTCCCTAAGTTGGCCATATCTGTTTAAAACTCTGCAAAAATACAATTTCTCCCCAAACTTTATAGGATTAATTAAAAAAACTATATGAAAAGTCCATAGCCTATGTAAAAATTGGATCTTATCTATGTAGTCTATTCAAAATATTAAGAGATACTCAACAGGGGTGCCCCCTCTCCCCATTACTCTTTGCCCTGACTATTGAGCCTCTTGCAAATTATGTAAGAAATAATGACAGCGTTAAAGGATATAAAGTGCTAGACAAATTATCCCCCAGACCTACTAATAACTTCTAATGATATCAAAATTCAGTAGATCACCTATTACATAATCTAGACTTTTTTGCAAACAACTCTGGTCTAAAATTCAATCACAACAAAACTCAGGCACTTCTAGTGAATAAAAATGTTACTATGAAACTTGGATCAAAAAGAGACAAACTGGGAGGGCACGCATATTAAATATCTTAGTATCATCATTGAATCTAATTATAAAAAAATCACTCACATCTAATTAGCAACAAATTATAAACTGAATTACTAGTCTAACAGACAGTTGGAACAGACTCTTCCTCACAGTTGAAGACAGACTAACTTTAATTAAAATGATACTGTTACCTAAAATCTTATTCATTGGCCAAGATCTAATAATTCCCCCACCTGTCAAAATTAAACAGAAAAATAATAACTTATTACTTAACTTCCTTTGGTATCCCAGAAAACCAAGAATTTCTTTTCTCTGGCACACCACAAGCTGGTATGAAGGAGGTATGGGGTTTCCAACTATTGATTTTTATTTAAACTCTGCATTTATTAACATAGTGTTGCTTTGGAATAATACTTCTTATACATCATATTGGAAATCGATACATGAAGCCTTACTTCTTAACAGTAATGGGACATTGCTTGAACCAATACTCAAATACGTACAAACATCTTTATATGAATCTTGAAACTATACATTCAAAGTGAAAGGTCAAAACTTCTTCTCACACCTCTTATAAATCAAATATTGCTGTTGTTTAAAAAGCTTATGCTTTCTAATCAATTAAGAATTTATTAATAATTATGTTTCCTACTGATTACACAAATGAATGTCTGATATCTTTTGATACTCAGAAAATGTTAGAATTTAAGAAGGGTGACCTATTATATTGGAATCAATTTCTCTCAGTTAATAAATTAAGTTCTGCAGACTATTTGATCAGCAGATATAGTCTGCAAAATTGCAATTAGCTGGACATCCAAACTTGCAAGGATTTTATACACAGTAAGTTCGTACCCTCATCAGAGCCATACAATAAGAGTAACTTAAAAATCTTGGATTATATCTCAACAATTATTAATAGCTCACCCAAGAACACTTCATACATATCTGTTATTTACAAAATTCTCAGAAATGATTTTAGCAAAACAGATGTTTCTTTTTGGAATTATTCAAGTGAAGTTAATAGATACAGTGGATATAAAAAGTGTACACACCCCTGTTAAAATGCCAGGTTTTCGTGATATAAAAAAATGAGACCACAATAAATCATTTCAAAACTTTTCCCACCTTTAATGTGATCGATAACATGTACAATTCAATTAAAAAATAAATTTGTTAGGGGGAAAATATAAAAAATAAAAAACATACAATAAGCTGTTTGCATAAGTGTGAACACCCTTAAACTAATACTTTGCTGAAGCACCCTTTGATTTAATTACAACATTCAGTCTTCTTGGGTAGGAGTCTATCAACATGGCACATCTTGACTTGGGAATATTTGCCCACTCTTCCTTGCAAAAACGCTCCAAATCTGTCAGACTGCGAGGGCATCTCTTGTGCACAGCCCTCTTCAGGTCACCCCACAGATTTTCTATTGGATTTAGGTATGGGCTCTGGCTGAGCCATTCGAAAACTTTAATTTTCTTCTGGTGAAGCCATTCTTTTGTTGATTTGGATGTATGCTTGGAGTCATTGTTGTGCTGAAAGGTGAAATTTCTCTTCATCTTCAGCTTTCTAGTAGAAGCCTGAAGAATTTGGGCCAAAAGTGCCTCGTATTTGGAACTGTTCATAATTTCCTCCACCTAAAGCCCCAGTTCCAGCTGAAGAAAAGCAACCCCAAATCATGATACTGCCACCACCATGCTTCAACGTGGGGATGGTGTTCTTTTGGTGATGTGAAGTATTATTTTTGTGCCAAACGTACCTTTTGGAATTGTGGTCAAAAAGTTCAACCTTGGTCTCATCAGACCATAACACATTTTCCCACATGCTTTTGGGAGACTTGATGTATTGTTTTGCAAATTTTAGCTGGGCCTGGATGTTTTTCTGTGTAAGAAAAGGCTTCCATCTTGCAATCCTACCCCATAGTCCAGACATATGGAGAATACGGGAAATTGTTGTCACATGTAGAACACAACCAGTACTTGCCAGACATTCACGTAGCTCCTTCAGTGTTGCTGTAGGTCTCTTGGCAGCCTCCCAGACTAGTTTTCGTTTTGTCTTTTCATCAATTTTGGAGGGAAGTCCAGTTCTTTGCAATGGCACTGTTGTCCCACATTTTCTCCACTTTTTGATGACTGTCTTCACTGTGTTCCATGGTATATCCAATGCTGTGGAAAATGTTTTTGTACCCTTCTCCTGACTAATACCTTTCAACAATGAGATCCCTTTGATGCTTTGTAAGCTCTCTGTGAACCATGGCTTTTGCTGTAGCAGGCAACTGAGTAAATGTCAGGAAAATCCTACTAGGACAGCCAAATTTTATTTGGGGTTAATCAGAGTCTCTGTAATTGATGGCAGGTGTGTACCCAAGCAGACTGAATGCTATAATTAAAGCAAAAGGTGCTTCAACAAAGTACTAGCTGAAGGGTGTGCACACTTATGCAACCAGCTTATTGTACGTTTATTATTTTTTATATTTTTTCCCTTAACAGATTTGTTTATTTTTCAACTGAATTGTACAGGTTATAGGTCACATTAAAGGTTGGAAAAGTTTTGAAATGATTTATTGTGGTCGCATTTTTTTATATCACAAAAACCTGGCATTTTAACAGGGTCATGTACACTTTTTATAAGTATTTTCAGAAAAAGATAAAAAACTTTGTTTACAGTCTGTGAAGGAATCCGCATCTTCTCTGTTCTGGCATGTATACACATGGAACGTTTTACATAGATGTTTTTTCACCCCACATAGACTAGCAATAATGTACAAGAAAGATGAAATTAAATGCTGGAGATGTGGATACCCTGGTGCTGCTGACTGGATACATGTGCGTCTTTCGGCTTTTCCCGGTTAGGGGTCGCCACAGCGGAACTCCGGTCCGCTAATGATTGGCAGTAGAGTTTTACATGCTGGCTTGCCGGGCCTAACGCACAACCTTTAACGAAGGAACGCCCATTCACGCATGTCGTCACACAGTAGACGCTTTAACTGAGAATCGAACGGGCAACGTCTAACTGTGAGGCGACAACGCTACCGCAGCACCACCACCGCAGTCTCTGGTTGTTAATTACAAAATAATTTCCCCATTTTGGTTAGACTTTAAATATCTTTGTAAAGCTCTGTGGAATGACAACTGTATAATTTCTGACTCCCTTCTCCTTTTCAGTGTTCCTGTTCCTGAAGTCATTCCTAAAAACCAAACATTTTACTGTGGTCTATCCTTTCTATATCAAGGAAAATTGTTACTAAAAATCGGAAATCCTAATCTACTCCTGCCTTTAAAGCTGAGTTTATTCATCTTGTGAAATACATTTGTAAGAATGAGATTGCTACTATAAAAGCAAGGACTAACACAACTCATAACTTAATTGCTTGCACAAAATTGTCTAATCTGTTAGAGAAATATTACGTGTTCTCCTATGTATATTGCTTTTTTAGTTGTTATGGACATTGTATATAGTTTGTTTTTTTCTTGTTACTATACTGTTAAGTTATTGTGTTATAAAATGAATAAAAAGATTTTGGGAAAAAAACTAAGTACAGTAAAATTAGAAGGTTGAAAAAAAAAAGTTAATACTCAAACAAAGTTAATATTAAAAAGCAACTAGAACAGAAGGCTCCCTACCTTATTCAAAGCGTTCATGTCCTTATATATAGAACCCATGCAAATTTTTAAAAAGTTACTGTAGCCACAAAATAAAAATGCATATAAATATATGATGAATGTGCCTCCAAGACTTTCTGGTAAAAGTGAGCAGTGTATTACTGAAACCCAGACCCTGTAGCATCCATAGTGTACCAATTCACTGTATTTCCAGTCAAGACTAATAATACTTATCTTTTTTCGTGATATTGATTGTTTTAGTTAAAGTGATAAATTAATTCAATTTAGTGCTGTTAATTGATACTGATTTTATTTTTATGGTATAAAAGGGACAGGAAATTATGTTTACATTAGTTCTGATGAAGTTCTGGTGGAATGAAAGCGCTTAACTGGTTATTAAAACATTGGTAAATTGCAAACATTATAAAGAATGATGAAGTTTATATCACATGGACTCACCCATTACCAACAGTTAAAAAAAGATGCAAGACATCCAGACAGAGTAGCCCAAGAAAAACAGACAAAAGTAGGATTGACCACTAACACTACTATACCCACAGATTACAGTGTCTTATGTACAGAGAGACACAAAGTCATAAAATATCAGGATTTGAAAGCAGCAATGTGGAAGAAAGATACTCATACAGTTCGAGTAGTAGGAGCATCAACATGTCTAATAAAAATAATTTAGTAATACTTAGATATGCTACCAAGAACCTGTAACACTGTAAAATTACAGAAGGAGGCATACCTCTCAACTGTGCAGATTTTCGCAGAATGTCCAGATTTTTGCCTCATATTTTTGGCCCGTTTTTCATAAAATTCTGTTTTCTTGCAAATTAGTGGCAAATCATTAAAGACTGAAGTTAGACAATAATGACAGACATTTGAGTTTCAGACTTCATACCCTTCAGAAAATTAATGCTAATGCAAACCTATTATTCTATCAACTTTCTAAGATTGTAAGAGAAATATTTAAAAATTGTCCCTATTTTTCGGCCTTTGTCCGACTGTTATTTATTGCTTTGTCCAGATTTCTTGCTCTAAGAAGTTGAGAGGTATGGAAGGAGGCATTTCTGGGCACATTTCAGGGGATGAGAAGAGCACCCTTGGCTAACATCAAAGACCGAAACAATACTAATTTCATGAACTCTAATCATACCCGGACTTAGGAATGGGATCCACTCTCATCATGGTATTAGAAACCCAAAAGACTTGCAGAAATTAATTTGAGAGAAATCAATGGCCTATTAACTACTTATGAACCTATAAGCAACTGACATCACTCTGACTTAGACTGTGAAATATGAAGCAGCTGCATGAAAAGATTCTAGTACTTCTGGTTAGTCATGCACCTGCAAAGGTTCTATGGAACGTTAACACAAGACCAATTAAAGCTTCCATATAACACTTGATAAAACCGTGAGTGGGATAAAAACAAAGTAGATTAGATATAAAACAAATATTCTGATTTACTGTTACAGTGACCCTTCCCAGAGAAGACTTTGCTTTTTATGCTTATTTGCTAGCACACTAAACTTAAAAATCATTGTATCTTTCCCAGAATTTCAGCTATTTAAAACAGGACTTTGCTATTTCAGCTGCTATAAGTCAGTGGCCTTGATTATTAAGAAACCATCCCAGCATCACATTAGTGAATTACCAAGTGTGCAAATGGATGTGTGCTCATATTTAGGCTTATTCTGCACTGCCTTTGGGGAACAGTCATTTCAAAACATAAAATGCAAACAATGCTTTATGCTTTGTAACTCTTCCCTCAGATTTGCAGAAAACAGTGTGAAATTCCTTTTACCTTGTGTGCTGACAGCTTTCTGTATTTTTGTGTCCTGCCAAGGCAAACAGCAATTAAATTAATTCTTTTTACATATTTGTATACTTAAAAACAGTCTGTAACTGTTGTGCTGCACAGATATATATGCTACAGTGTAATCTCAATTAACCCTTAAAATGTTTCTTCATCAAATATACTTGTACAGAGCAATCATCTACTGCAATGCAATTATGCCATTCTGAACTGCAACAACCTGCTACTCAAAGCTAAAATTGCCTCAGTTCTCGGTATTAATAGAAATAGAAAATAAATGCTGAGTTCAAGCCTGCAGTGATGTGTTTCCTTGGAATTCTTGGTAGTTTAGCTGAATGACTTCACTGGAATGCAGAATGCAAGTTCTCAGACCTTTGGAAAAGCATGGAACTAGAAGGACAGCACAGTTCACAGGAACCTCAAGGGAAAAGCCAACCCTCCTCAGAGCTGCAGTTAATTAACAGTAAGCTACCCAATGCTAACTAAATCTACATAAACTATTAATTACTTAGGTTTAATACTTGCTTACAGGGCAACTTTTTTGTTGGGCATATACAATCACTTGTCTTTTGAAGCAAGTGGCTTGTACATATGGTCAAAACTTATGGAAAATAAACTGCATTAGCAAAGTTTGAACTCACTGTCAACCTTGTGGGTGAAAAGGGCTGCTAGTTTCCTTAGAAAGAAGAGAAAATTATATAGAGACAGAGAAAGACAGACATACACAACAGTCAGACAGAAAGAGAGAGGTCACAATAAGCTTGATGTCCATTTATGCTGTATTTGAAGCTGTATTTTTTATAGATCCTGTAATACATGCTAAGCTGCATAGTCAATGATCAGGAACAGTAATAACTAGGTCTGACAGTTGCTAAACATCAACCTTTAACTTGAAAAAGAATTTCCTTATTTTTATGTTACTTACTCAGTATGAATAACCTAATCAGCATTTTCCATCTAAGGTATTCTCTAATTCTTTCTTTGTAGTAAGTAGGCTCTTGAACACTTGGAAGTTTTGTTTAACCAGAACTGATGAAATAAAGTGTGCTACAGCATTTGGAATTTAGTAAGTGCTAAACCATGATGCAACGACTATGAAAAAATAAAAATTGTGTCAGACCCTGGAATGTATTGCTGTTGCGTTTGAGTTCAGAAATAGTAATTGCTATCAAATTGCTATCATGGGAAATGCACGTTAACACCTTGGATTACCAGGATAAAGACTAACATAAGTCCTTTATTTTTATCCAAAATATATAATCATTCTGCAAAATATTATTTCCTATGCTTCAACTAAAAAGGAGTCCTAGCCAGTCAGACACTCCTGGTTAACAAAACAAACAGGCAGATACATAAATATGGTTTATAGCCCAACGTTAAGCAATTTTCCAACTTATGTAATAAAGACTATTAAAGTAGGATATGCCTCTCAACCTCTTAGTACAAGAAATCTGGACAAAGCCAAAATAAATGGAGGGAACAAAAGCCCAAAAGAAAGTTCAGATTTTAAATATTGCTCTTATAAGGTTAGAAAGTTACTAGAATAACAGGTTTTGCATTAGAATGCATTTCCTGAGGGACAGGAAGTCTGAAACTCAAATTTGTCTGTCATTACTTAGTGACTTCTGTCTTCCACGATTTACCAGAAAACAACAATGTTTATGAGGAACATACCAAAAATATAAATCAAAACATAAGGACATTATGCAAACATCTGAATAGTTGAGAGGTAAGACGCTGGGAATTATGCAAAGAACAGTTCTCTAAAAATATTCCCTCTACCGTTGATATTTAACTCACTTTCCACCATAATGCCTTAGTAAATAAGCTTTTGTTTGACTCCAGACCATACCTCTCAACTCTCCAGATTTTTGCCTAATATTTTCACTTTGTTCCACATAAACTGATTTATTTTCTTGGCACCAACTACAAAATCTTTTCCATTTGCTTATAGATGATTTTCTATTAGCAGGCTTTCTTTCCTCCATCAGTACCTGGTGCTGGTCCTCAGTAAATATGTGCCTGAAAGGTATTAATCCCCCATCATCCAGGCAGTCAGTTGTAGTTCTTTGGAGATGGGATGTATCAAACATCCCTGTTCTTGTGTGAGTAAATCCAGTTTGTGAGGAAGCTTGTAGTAATTACCTCTGGCCATTTCCAAAAGAAGGGAGAACCACTGTCGCCTGACCATAAGGGAGTCACCACAATGATCTTGGGAGATTCCTTATGAATCCTCAGAAGTACTCTTATTAGCAGTGGAAAGGGTAGAAAAGTATACAGGAAGATTCTTGTTCAAGGAAAAGAAAAACATCTGTCATCCAGGCCTTCTTGCATGGAGTCCTGGAACAGAATTTTGTTAGTTGACTGTTTAGCGAGGAGGCAAAAGGGCCTACATGAGGAATTCCCCCCACAGCTGGATTAAATATTGGAAGACTTTAATAATTGGCTTAGTTTCTGGTGTCATTCTAAGGGGGTACAATATTTTTCAGTATGGAAATAGATGGTCAACAGATCACACTGCTTTGCCAGGGAAGGTCTGTACTTCTCCCCTCTAGGCTTTTAAATATTAGCTAAAACATTGTCCTCCCCCATAGTGCCTTTTTTTGGCAATGCCAAACTGAAAGTACTTCCGACATAACAAATCAAAACCAAGAAACTCTAAAGGTGATACTCCTCAATGTTGGAGTCTAAACAAAAAACTCCACTCCCTAGAAGCTCTGCTCAACCTAGAGAATACTGAAGTCTGTTCGGTCACTGGCATATGATTTAAAGCTGAGGAGAGCACATCATCAGTGCAAGGCTATAATGCCTTCTACACATTTAGACCAGCTACTACACAGGCAGGGAATAAAGTGGAGGTGTCTCAATTTGGCTGGTCAAACAGGACAATGCACTTGAGCTTCTCCATGTTCAGATCACTATAGACAAAATTGCATAGCACTTCCTTGCAAGTTATAGGTCCTCCTCTATGACCCAGGAAACCCAGGACATGTATTTAAACTTAATGGAAACACTCACCATCCAACCCAATACCATATTCATGGGTGACTTTAATCACTCCAGTATTAACTGGGAATCATATACAACACCAAACATACAGGCACAGAGATTCCTGGATTTTGTAAACACAAACTCCAAGACTGTCAATACACCAACCAGAGGTGCAACCATACTGGATTTGGTTCTCACTAATGTGGGAGAGTGCTGCACACTCCTAAGTGTAATGTCTTCTCTGGTAAGATCAGACCACAAAATGGTCTCATTTTAAGTAAAAATAAAGCCTGGAGTACCAGCTAACCCTGGAATTTTCAGGAACTACTCTAAAGCTAACTTTAAACTACTAGGTGATAACCTGGCAAAATTTCAAGTTGCCATATACCTTCCTGCTGCCTATGGGGAACTGCTTACAGAAACCCTATACAAGCATGTTAATAGCTGCACAGAGGCAGCTGTACCCACTAGGAAGAATTAGAACTATGTCAAAATACAAGCCACCTAGGTGGAATCACAACATCAGTTGGTTGTACAAAAGAAGGAAGAAAATCATGGCAAAAATAAGAAGGTGCAACACCCAGCAGGATAAAAGCAATCTCAGCAAACTAAACAAACAATTCAGAGGACAAAAATTCTTCTTCTTCTTCTGGCTTTTCCCGGTTAGGGGTCGCCACAGTGGATCACCTATCCGCTCACAACTGGCGGTGGAGCTTTACAGTGTCGAGTTGCCAGCCCGGCGCCCAACCTTCCACAGAAGGCACACACTCACACCTAGGGCCAATTTAGAGTGTCCAATCCACCTATAGCATGTCTTCGGGATGTGGGAGGAAACCCACGCGACCACAGGGAGGACATGCAGACTCCGCACAGAAGGCATCCCAGCCGAGGATCGAACCAGAGAACCTCTTTCTGTGAGGTGGCAACGCTAACCGCTGCACCACCGTGGCCGCCCCAAAGTTAAATTTATGCCAAATTCGGAATCCCAGGCCAGAGTCAACCAGAAGGAATTCTTTAGTTATGTCAGCAACCCCAAAGGAAATACCCAATTATTTGCAGTGCTTATTGTCAATGGAGCCACCTATACTGAGCAGGAAGATATAGAAAACCTACTGGCCAATAAATTCACCTCCAATTTTACCCTACTCCCCCCCCCTCAACCTTCCGTCAGGAAATACTGTTAAATATAACTCCCCCTGCTATCACTAAGGAACAGGTCCTTGATGCTATCTCTAAGGCCAAGAACACTGCATCAGAGGACCCAGACAATATCCCAGGATGCCTTCTAAACAGCATGAAACATGACTTATCAGGATATCTGGAATTGCTATTTAACTGTAGCCTCCAGACAGTTGTTGTGCCTCATGAATTGAGAAAGGCAACAGTTATCCCTATGCACAAACATGTGCCATCTACAGACCCTGGTAACTACAGACTGATAAGTCTCACCAGACTCACATGCAAAGTCATGGAAAGAATTATTGTGGAAATGATCAATAATGAGATAGGAAAGCTCCAGACACTGGACCCAACCCAATTTGGATTCTTCAAGGGCAGGTCATGCCTACTCAACCTGGTAGACTTCTTTGTGAAGATCACCAAACCAATGGATGAAGGCAAAATGGTTCACACTGCCTACCTTGACATGGCCAAG